>NC_056729.1:469999757-470042257 GCF_019279795.1 Protopterus annectens
GGGCCCTAAGATTGAGTTTATGCCTTATGCCAGCTGGTTGACAGGATGGGCTCTAGCTCCTCTGATGCATTGAAAACAATAAAATTGATATCAGAAAAAAAAATAAATGAGCAGAATATGCATTATTAACTTGTCAAGTGTTCAAATAACTCCACAGATGAATAGACACTGTGTGAGTAGAGTATATAACTTTTCATTTCAAACCTAAAAAACAGTCTTCTAAAAATCTAGGACCAAGTGGCAGACTATTATGGTAAAATAAAACAAAGTAGCCATCATCCCCAGAAAGATTTCTGGATTCTCGAACAGATTTCAGACATGAAATACGAAAGACGTCAACTGATGACTCCTTTGAAAAGTGGCATAATAAAGTTTATGGGCAAACTTCAGACACATTTATCTGAGATTCGAGCCACCCTAAAATAAGAAAGGAAGGAGCAGAGCTGGATTCAAAAGTGAAGGCCAGCAGCATAGCTAAGAATCTCTAGACTACTAGAAATTGAAAAATGACAACTGTTAAGGACATGAGACAGCTACAGCAATGAGGGAAGAAGGCATGTAGTGGCACTGGACAGGCACATTTTCAATGACAAGAATGCTCTGGCTTAGTTTTTAACTGTTGTATACGACCGTCAAACTAATGTTTGCCAACTTTTAGCTACAAAGTATTAAACCTAAGAGTTCCTCTTCAAAAGCAGTTCAGTTGTGAGAGTAGTGTTACTGAGTTATGCAAGACTTTTGGTTGTTGTTAAAGAAAACAGGGTGTGTTAAAGCAGCCACCTTCAGTGATTTTATGATCACCAACGTAGTGAGCAATGCAATTGCACTAGCACATGGGTGATACAGCTAGTGTGGCATAAGTTTCATACAGAGAATGGCATTCAAAACTGCAAAAAGAAAACAGTGTGGCATGAAACATAGCAGATGTTTAAACTCACTATAAACTTACTTATAGGACTTTTGCAGGTGAAACTATCTTTGTCTTTCCCCATTGTACCCCCATCACCCTTGCTAGTTTTAAACTAGGTCCAAGACTGTTGTATTTCAGAGTAGCTGGAATGTTTTGACACTTCATTTTCAAACAATGCACATTTACGTAGCATTCACATATTTCTGAAGTGTGCAATTTAGTGCAGTACATTTCTGCCTTGTTCTGCATGGGTTTCTTCTGCAGAATGTATGTGTGTATCTAAGGTAAGAAAGATATCTAATGCAATGACTAGTTTAGTGTGCTAACCAAGTACACACTCACAGACTTGCCTTTCAAGATTATGCTCAATCACATGGAAAATTGTAGGCAAGATCCTCTGGGAAGCATGAGGATCTCTTGCATGCTTATGACTTGTACAAAGATTACAGTTTAGCTTCGTATGGCAGACATTTAGTCATCCTATTCTAATCTGATTGCATAACTGGGCACTAGTGAACTGGGAAACAGGAGCCCTGTCTATGTAGTGTACAGGGATTTCATTAAGGTGTCTGACATCACTCCTTGGGAAAGGCTGGTGACAGAACTAAAACGGTACAGGAGTGAGGCCCAAAATGATGAAGTGGATAATTGACCAACTAACTTGAAGCAGAGGCTGGCAGTAAAGGAGGAAGAAGTATCAGCAGAAATGCTAGTAATCAATGGGGGAAGCCAGAGGGTGTGAGGGGTTAATTTAAAGTTGACTTAAGGAAGCACCGTTTCACAGAGAATATGGTTGGGTTCTGAACACACTGGCAGACAGGCTGGTACAGTACAGTTGTTGCTGTCTTTCGGCTTTTCCCGGTTAGGTGTCACAGCAGCGGAACTCCGGTCCACTAATGATTGGCAGTAGATTTTGACGAACGCAGAGGTACCAGCTCAATGTTCAACCTTCAATGAAGTCACACCCTTTTACACACATCTTTCGAACGCCCACCCAACCGCAGGGAGGACATGCAAACTCCACACAGAAGGCACTGCCCGCACTCCAGCTGAGAATCGAACGAGAGAACCTTTTGCTGTGAGGCAACAACACTACCAATGTACTACGGCGGATACAGTTTGTTTGTCTTTCGGCTTTTCCCAGTTAGGGGTCGCCACAGCGGAACTCCCGCTGTACCACCGCGGATACAGTTTGTTTGTCTTTCGGCTTTTCCCGGTTAGGGGTTGCCACAGCGGAACTCCGGTCCGCTAATGACTGGCAATAGATTTTAACGAACGCCGAGGTGCCAGCTCGACGTTCAACCTTCAGTGAAGGCACGCCCATTTACGCATGTCTTTCGAACAGCCACCCAACCGCGGGGAGGACATGCAGACTTCCACACAGAAGGCACTCTCTGCACAACAGCCGAGAATCGAATGGGAGAACCTCTTGCTGTGAGGCAACAATGCTACCGCTGCACCACCGCGGAATGTACGTGGATACAGTACAGGTTCAAATTTAACGTTATTTCAGTGCTTACCTACAAAGCATTATTTCAAACTGAGCTAGACACAAAATGAAAACCAATAAAATTCACAAAGCATTGAAATGCTATTATGCAATTAGCAGGTCAGCACCAAATCAACTCATTTTATATGACAAACATATACTGCAGGCCAGCCATTTGGCTCAAAAGAATCAGACAACTCGCAGTCCAGCGAAATGGCCAAACAGCTGTAAACAAGTCACCAGCAAATCTCAAGTTGTTCACAGAAGAAAGAATAAGACCGTTATGTTTATAGTGGTCAGCCAGGAAGGTCAGAGATGACTTAATACATAAAGGAATAGAACACAAGCAGCAGCACTGACACACACTTAATACACAGCTGCTCTTCTTAGGCTAGTGTACATGTTCGTATGTTTATAGTGGTCAGCCAGGAAGGTCAGAGATGACCAATACATAAAGGAATAGAACAGAAGCAGCAGCACTGACACATACATTAATACACAGCCGCTCTTCTTAGGCTAGTGTACATGTTCGTATGTTTATAGTGGTCAGCCAGGAAGGTCAGAGATGACTAATACATAAAGAAATAGAACACAAGCAGCAGCACTGACACATACTTAACACACAGCCGCTCTTCTTAGGCTAGTGTACATGTTCATATGTTTATAGTGGTCAGCCAGGAAGGTCAGAGATGACTAATACATAAAGGAATAGAACACAAGCAGCAGCACTGACACACACACAATACACAGACGCTCTTCTTAGGCTACTGTACATGTTCGTATGTTTATAGTGGTCAGCCAGGAAGGTCAGAGATGACTAATACATAAAGGAATAGAACACAAGAAGTGGCACTGACACATACTTAACACACAACCGCTCTTCTTAGGCTAGTGTACATGTTCGTATGTTTATAGTGGTCAGCCAGGAAGGTCAGAGATGACTTAATACACAAAGGAATAGAACAAAATCAGCAGCACCGACACATACTTAATACACAGTGCTCCTCTCTTCTGCAGGCTACTGTACAAATATTGCTTGTTCATATTTGCATTAATAATTCCAAAACCAGGAAGGTCAGAGATATTTTGACTAATACATAAAGGAATAGCAAACACAACTGTATTGATATTTGACCTCTCTCAATGAGTATTTTCTAGAACTGTAAGGTGATAAGTTCATTTTTTAAAGGCTTAAGCCACGCCCACTGGGAGTTAAAGGCACATACTAAAAAGAGCTGTACCAGAGGGAATGAGTTACACAGCCGCTCTTCTTAGGCTAGTGTATATGTTCGTATGTTTATAGTGGTCAGCCAGGAAGGTCAGAGATGACTAATACATAAAGGAATAGAACACAAGGAGCAGCACTGACACACACTTAATACACAGCCGCTCTTCTTAGGCTAGTGTACATGTTCGCATGCTTATAGTGGTCAGCCAAGAGGGTCAGAGATGACTTAATACATAAAGGAATAGAACACAAGCAGCAGCACTGACACATACTTAATACACAGCCGCTCTTCTTGGGCTAGTGTACATGGTCGTATGTTTATAGTGGTCAGCCAGGAAGGTCAGAGATGACTTAATACATAAAGGAATAGAACACAAGCAGCAGCACTGACACATACTTAATACACAGCCGCTCTTCTTGGGCTAGTGTACATGGTCGTATGTTTATAGTGGTCAGCCAGGAAGGTCAGAGATGACTAATACATAAAGGAATAGAACACAAGCAGCAGCACTGACACATACTTAATACACAGCCGCTCTTCTTAGGCTAGTGTACATGTTCATATGTTTATAGTGGTCAGCCAAGAGGGTCAGAGATGACTTAATACATAAAGGAATAGAACACAAGCAGCAGCACTGACACATACTTAATACACAGCCGCTCTTCTTAGGCTAGTGTACATGTTTGTATGTTTATAGTGGTCAGCCAGGAAGGTCAGAGACGACTTAATACATAAAGGAATAGAACACAAGCAGCAGCACTGACACATACTTAATACACAGCCGCTCTTCTTAGGCTAGTGTACATGTTCGTATGTTTATAGTGGTCAGCCAGGAAGGTCAGAGATGACTAATACATAAAGGAATAGAACAAAAGCAGCAGCCCTGACACATACTAAATACACAGCCGCTCTTCTTAGGCTAGTGTACATGTTCGTATGTTTATAGTGGTCAGCCAGGAAGGTCAGAGATGACTTGATACATAAAGGAATAGAACGCAAGCAGCAGCACTGACCACACTTAATACACAGCTGCTCTTCTTAGGCTAGTGTACATGTTCGTATGTTTATAGTGGTCAGCCAGGAAGGTCAGAGATGACTTGATACATAAAGGAATAGAACAAAAGCAGCAGCACTGACACACACTTAATACACAGCCGCTCTTCTTAGGCTAGTTTACATGTTCGTATGTTTATAGTGGTCAGCCAGGAAGGTCAGAGATGACTTAGTACATAAAGGAATAGAACACAAGCAGCAGCACTGACACACACTTAATACACAGCCGCACTTCTTAGGCTAGTTTACATGTTCGTATGTTTATAGTGGTCAGCCAGGAAGGTCGGAGATGACTAATACATAAAGGAATAGAACACAAGCAGCAGCACTGACACATACTTAATACACAGCCGCTTTCTTAGGCTAGTGTACATGTTCGTATATTTATAGTGGTCAGCCAGGAAGGTCAGAGATGACTTAATACATAAAGGAATAGAACACAAGCAGCAGCACTGACACACACTTAATACACAGCCGCTCTTCTTAGGCTAGTTTACATGTTCCTATGTTTATAGTGGTCAGCCAGGAAGGTCGGAGATGACTAATACATAAAGGAATAGAACACAAGCAGCAGCACTGACACATACTTAATACACAGCCGCTCTTCTTAGGCTAGTGTACATGTTCGTATGTTTATAGTGGTCAGCCAGGAAGGTCAGAGATGACTAATACATAAAGGAATAGAACACAAGCAGCAGCACTGACACACACTTAATACACAGCCGCTCTTCTTAGGCTAGTGTACATGTTCCTATGTTTATAGTGGTTAGCCAGGAAGGTCAGAGATGACTAATACATATAGGAATAGAACACAAGCAACAGCCCTGACACACACAATACACAGCCGCTCTTCTTAGGCTAGTGTACATGTTCGTATGTTTATAGTGGTCAGCCAGGAAGGTCAGAGATGACCAATACATAAAGGAATAGAACACAAGCAGCAGCACTGACACACACCTAATACACAGCCGCTCTTCTTAGGCTAGTGTACATGTTCGTATGTTTATAGTGGTCAGCCATGAAGGTCAGAGATGATGAATACATAAAGGAATAGAACAAAAGCAGCAGCACTGACACATACTTAATACACAGCCGCTCTTCTTAGGCTAGTGTACATGTTCGTATGTTTATAGTGGTCAGCCAGGAAGGTCAGAGATGACCAATACATAAAGGAATAGAACACAAGCAGCAGCACTGACACACACTTAATACACAGCCGCTCTTCTTAGGCTAGTGTACATGTTCGTATGTTTATAGTGGTCAGCCAGGAAGGTCAGAGATGACTTAATACATAAAGGAATAGAACACAAGCAGCAGCACTGACACACACTTAATACACAGCCGCTCTTCTTAGGCTAGTGTACATGTTCATACAGCACAAGGACGTGTACTCATTTTATTACTCTGCATGGGTAAATCCAGCTAGGCCATTGGGTAAAAGTTCCAACTACAAATAACGTTACAAAGTGTTCAAGAGTACATTACGCAGCACTGCAAGGCACAGCGCGATGCCATCAGATTAGTAAACGGATTAGCCAAATCATACGCAGATAAAACACATTCACATTTATTAAATTAAAATGCAAGTTAAATGTAGAACAGAAAGATGCAGACGTGCCTGGACAAATTACACAAGGGACACAATTATTTACATTTGTTTATCGTGGTAGTGCACTGATCAATATTGAACAATTTCGGGCACAGCCCAGGTGAAATGTAAAGAATGTCACAAACAAAAAAATGCTGAAATGTAAGCAATAAAAGAGTAGTTCAAACTAATTACATAGAAAAATGTGTATATATATTCTACCGAACAGGCACAATGCAATGTACAATCAAGCAGAGTATTATTGCAATATATACATCAGTTTCTAAGTGGGTCAATCTTCAGTGGATCCTCTCAAGATTCTTCAGTGCATCCTCTCAAGATTTACTAAAGATTGACCCTTTTTAGAAACTAATGTATATATACTGCACATTACACTGACTGTACATTGCACTGTGCTTGTTCACTAGAATGTAGATATACATTTTTCTATGTAATTAGTCTGAACTACTCTGTTATTGCTTACATTTCAGCATTTTTTGTTTGTGACATCCTTTACATTTTTGTGAAATGTTTTGCATTTCAGCTGGGCTGTTTCTGAAGTAGGCCAATACTCATCAGTGCACTACCCTAAAAAAATTATCAATACATGTCCCTTGCTGTGTAATTTCTCCAGGTATATCAGTATCTTTCTTTATTGCAAACTATTTGCAAAGGTATCATTAACTAACTAGTCACAGAGGGTCAAGAGTTTCCACAATACAACTACCAAGAATTGAGCTTTGTACATTCATAAATCTTACAAGATACAGCAACTAAGCAATTATATGGAGCTTACTTAGCTAAAATAGCCTCAGTGGGAAGGATGTAGGGGTAGAAGTATGTCTGGGGTTATTGACAGTCTGAGGTTTGTGTTACTTGCAATACTGAACTATTACTACTTAAGTATGTGTGTAACCCAGGAAATCCTGCTGGGTTTGATCTATTTTCAAATGCAGCCTGGGAGAAAGGCTAAAAAGTTAAAATATAACACAAAATACAAGCAACACAGAATTACAAAAAAGCAAGTTGTGAGGTCTATGAAAAAATATTTTCTAACATACTGAATCATGAGCGGAGTGTTACCAACATGTAACTAGTTTTAACTATGATAAAAATTAATTAATTACATTGCATCAACAAATGACTTTATAGTGTGCATTACTAACAAGAAACAAACTAGCTTGTTCAAGTGTATAAGTCACTTAATGAGACGGTGCTTGCAGACAAGACTCTGAAAAAAAGATCCAAAGTAAGCTGTGTTCTATAAATAGCAGCAAAACTGAGCTGACATTAAAAAAATAATCAAATGGAATATTACAGGTAAGCTCTATATATAGCAGCCATACTAGAAGAATGGTAAATAAAACTAAGTAGGCTATTACAGGTTAGGCTGCATATACAGGATGTACACTAGTTTGTGCAGCACTACAACAGACAAGTACTTCAGGTGTTAATAAAAAGGGCACAGTAGTTAGTGAGGAGTAAGTAGGCAGACAGTGTGGTAGAACTCTGGAAAGATATGCAGTGATAAAAAAAATGGTGCCTGGGTTGTGCTTCATGCAATACACACAGATAAGATACATGTTGCCACTCATTATTGCATAGATGCTGTTCTAGTGAACCTTCTGAAAGGCTTTTAGGGTGGTCATTACAAAGCAATATGCTTTAAGTTTAGTTCAGGAGTGTGGCACGGACTTGGACATTCAGACAGGGACAGAAAGATACAACATGGAAAGAATGCCTCACAGTCTCAAGAAGAATGCTTTATAATCCAAGACACTCTGCTTGCGGAAGGTACAGGATACCTTCAGATAACTGGTATTTACACATCAGAGATTCAAGGCTGTGCCAAGCCAGTCAGATTGATGTCACTACAAGATTAGTGAACTGATCTGCCTGTTGTTCAGACATTAGGACCAAAGTATTAGCTAAAGGGGTGTATAAACACAGGTAAACAATGACTTTGTTACCCTTAAAACAAGTGGCACTGTCCAAGCATCATGATTTAATAGTTTATTCAAACTGTTCTCCTTCCTGACAAAGGTAACTTCTTGTGATGTATGCATTATGAACGAAACAAGAAAAAGCAGAACAGGATTAATGATGTGCTGATATCTTGTCGGTTCAACAAAGTTACATGGTAGGAAGGTTTGAATGTGCATGTGGGCTACTACAAATAACCCAGATGGCCAAGTCAAGTTATGAGAAGGAAGAAGCTCTGCTGGCACAGACGGATACGCCCTAAGTGTGACCCAAGTGCCAGGGATATAATTAGGAGCTTGAGCACTTGCTGGACCTGGCATGGGGGGACAAAGAGGCAATTAGACTAGCCTACTTGCCTCTTTCTGGGAGGGGGAGCTGATGGTGATGTGCCAGCGTAAAGGTACAAGGTTTTTGGTAGTCCTGGTGGAGACCACATATTGGAATAGCAGTCGAAACATGCTAGGGTGCAGGTTTGTGCTAGTGTCACCACCTTCTAGCAGACACTGACCTATGTACATAAGTGCAGGCATGCAGAGAGAAATATTCTGCTGTGGCAGCTCTCCAATCCTCTCCCACCTGTGCCCTTTACTAGTTTGGGGGGAAGCTGGCAATCCTGTCTATTAGGGCATCAGCTGGAGGGGGACCAGGCATATGGGAAGATGCTGCACCACCAGAGTACACAGCACCTGCCAAATAAATCTCCTAGAACTGCAAATAAAAAAAGAATTATGATACAGGAGAGAGGGACTCAGAAAAAAGTACAGTTTTGTACCTACCATAAATGTAGATGTCCGATAGACATGCAACTGCAGTCATAACATGTGGGTTGTCCTGCCTCAGGCAGCCCTTGGTCGGCCGGATTCCAAAGTCTGGGTCCGACATCAGCTGATGTCGCATTTCTCTCCGACGTCAGAGCGGCTGGAGTACATAAGCATCAGCCGACGCCATTTTCTTCAGTGTTTCTTGCCCCAGATGCCAGGTGCCCTCCAAGGAAGGCTGTAATCAAATTGGAAGACAAAAACAGGATTCCAAACAAATAAATGAGCAATAAAACAAATACACCATAACAGATATCCCCAGCTAAGAGAAACAGGGATAGGAGTGGACCCTAGGCATAGAGGGGTATGGAGGGTGGGAAAATCCGACTGCAGTTGCATGTCTATCGGACATCTACATTTATGGTGGGTACAAAACTGTAATATGTCCTTCAAGAATGCAACTGCAGTCATAACATGTGGGTAGAATACCATAGCTTAGCTGGGGGAGGAGGAATGCTCTAGGAAAAAGATGGTGTGGCAATCAAACCCTGCAGGACTGCCGAAGCAAAGCCTGCTCTGGATCTGGAGTATAGAGGGAAATTGTAGTGTTTGGAGAATGTATGCACAGAGCTCCATGTAGCAGCTTCTAGAATGTCCTTAGTAGGCACCCCTCTTAAGAATGCTGTAGAGGTGGCTGTAGCTCTGGTGGAATGTGGTCTGATAATTGGCTGGAACAGTCTTTCCATGAAAGGAATAACAGAATCTGATGCAATGTCCAATCCATTTTGAAATAGTCTGTTTTGAAATTGCTTTTCCTTGGACTGCAGGGGCGTAAGCTACAAAAAGTTGTTCAGACTTCCTACTGGCCTTGGTTCTGTCCAGGTAGTATTGAAGTTGTCTGTGAATGTCCAAGGTATGCAACAGTCTTTCCCCCTTATTCTCAGGATTGGGGAAGAAAGCAGGCAGATGAATTGCTTGATTTAAAGAAACCCTAGATAACACCTTTGGCATGAAAGTAGGGTTGGTCCTTAATGAAACCCTGTCTCTGTGAAAAATAATAAAGGGTGGTATTGCCATTAGGGCCTGTAGCTCCGAAACCCTTCTTGCTGATGTAATTGCCAACAGGAAAGCTGTCTTCCATGATAGAAATTGCAAGTCAACTGAAGCTGCTGGCTCAAATGGAGGTAGAGTCAGTTTTTCTAGGACAAAATTGAGGTCCCAGGCTGGCACTGGGGCCTTTCTTGGTGGCTTAATGTTCTTGATTCCCCTGAGGAATTGCCTTAGTAAAGGATGTGAAAAGACAGGCGGATCAGTGTTATATCTAGCTGAAATAGCAGATGCATGTATCTTTATGGAAGAATATGAGAGGCCGTTCTTTAACATATCTGCCAAATATTCCAAGATGAGTGGGATGTTCAACAATGATGCATCATGCCCCTTGCTGGTATTCCAATTGCTAAATCTTTTCCACTTTGCTAAGTAAACCTTTCTGGTGGATGGTCTTCGAGCCTCTGTTAGTATCCGCTGAACTTCCTTGGAGAGAGATAGGCTGAAGTTATTTATGGGATCTCCCAGGCTGTTAGCTGCAGTGTCTGTAGATTTGGATGCACTGTTTCGAAGTTGTGTTGAGTCAGAAGTAGAGGCCATTGGGGAAGGGCCCACCTCCTGGTGTGACATATGCTCCGTAGTAGTGGGTACCAGTGTTGTCTTGGCCAGTCCGGAGCTATTATGATTCCCTTGGGTCTCCCTGCTTTGATCTTTAGTAATACTGAGGTCATCAGTGGCAGAGGTGGGAATGCATAGATTGTTAGGGAGTTCCAGTTGAATGAGAGGGCATCTATTTTCCAAGCTTTTGGATGGTATGTCCTTGTGCAGAATTTTGGTAGAAGATGGTTGAGATGAGAGGCAAATAGGTCCACTTCTGGCTTGCCCCATGTCGAAGTGAGTTGTCTGAAGGCCTTCGGATGTAACCTCCACTCGTGTGGATCTGTCAAATTCCTGCTTAGGCTGTCCGCCAACACATGGTCTTTTCCTGGAACAAACTGGGATTGTAACTGGATGTTTAGGCTCAGTGACTTCTCCCAAAGATGCATTGTCAGTCTGTAAAGGGGGTAAGAGTGGGTGCCCCCTTGATTGTTTATGTACCACATCACAGTGGTGTTGTCTGTCCGTATCAGTAAATGGCCTTGCTGGAGTTGGTGTTGAAAAGCCTCGATGGCATGCATTACTGCCAGCATTTCCTTTTGGTTTATATGCAGATGTGTTTCCTTTGGAGACCATTGTCCTTGTATACACCTGCCTTCCATGTGCGCCCCCCATCCAAGGTCTGAGGCGTCTGTGGTCATGGTCTGTGTTATCTGTGGTTTTTTGAATGACATACCTGTGTTTGCCTGGCTCATAGGAATTCCTTTTGTAGGCATGGAATGAGCGGTATGATTGTCTCCAAGTTGTTGCTGTGTTGAGACCAAATGCTTTTTAGGTACCAATGAAGCTTTCTCATGTGTAGTCTTGCTAATGGAACCAGGAGAATGCAGGATGCCATGTAACCCAGGGCCTGTAGGAATCTCCTTGCAGTCATCTGGGTGAGTTTTGCTAAACCTTTGAAGTAATGAGTTAACTTCTCTTGCTTGTCTTCTGTCAGGTAAGCCATCTGAGAGGCTGTGTCTAGTTTGGCTCCTAAGAAGATTATTTGCTGGGATGGCTGCAGTCTTGACTTTTGGAAGTTGACTGTGTATCCCAGAGCTTGAAGTAATCGTATGACATAATCCAGATTTTTTGTCAACATCAATTTGTCGCCCGCTTGTATGAGGCAGTCGTCCAGGTACGGGTAAATTTGTATTCCCTGGAGCCTGCAATGAGCAATTACTGAAGCCTGGCATTTTGTGAATACTCTGGGCGCAGTAGATAAGCCAAATGGCAATGCTGAGAATTGATAATGCTCTGGTCCTGCAAGAAATCTGAGGTATCTTCTGCAGCTGTGTCTGATAGGGACATGCAGGTATGCCTCCTTGAGGTCCAGAGTAATCAGCCAAGACCCTTTGCCCAGCATGGGAAGGAGTTGCTGTAGAGTCAGCATTTTGAACTTTGGTACTATGAGAAATGTGTTTAATGCAGACAAGTCCAGTATTGGTCTCCATTGAGATTCTTTTCTTGGAACAAGGAACAGTCTTGAGTAAAACCCCTGGTCTTGTTCTTGTTGTGGAACTCTTTCTATTGCTTTCATCCGAGTTAGCAGAGTGATTTGCTTGATAGCCTCTGCCCTCTGGTTTTGTAGTAGGTTTGGCATGCCTTGTTTTCTTGGTAAGGTATGAAAATGAAACCTGTACCCTCGGTCTATAATGTCCAAAATCCATTTGTCCTTTGTCAGTCTGTGCCAATTTTCTGCAAATAAAGATAATTTCCCGCCCAAGGGAGCTTCTATTTGTTCCCTGGTAGGCGGTAGTAGAGGAAAGTCATTGAGATTGTGGTTGTGGGGCAGGTGAAACCCCTGCATCACTTCTTTGGTTTCCTGGCTGCCATTGTCGTCCCCTGTAAGGGCCTCTGTATTGGCCTCTTCCTCAGGCACGTCTGTTCTTACCCCTTTGAAACTTTTCTGTATTAGGAAAGGACCAGTTTTTAGAAGGCCAATTCCTACTGAATCTGGGGGGTTGAACCTGGAGGAAATCTTTCACCGTCTGAACTGATTTTGCTTTTTCTTCGATGGTCTTTAACACATCCTTAGCATTCGCACCAAAAAGCTTGTTCTTTTCCAAAGGTGCATCCAGAAGTTTTGCTTTTACATGATCTGGTAGAGGTAGATCTTTTAACCAAGCATGTCTATGAATGACTGCCCCTGTCATAGCTGCCCTACATGAAGCTTCCAGTGCATCATATCCACACTGCAGGAAGTGATTGCTTACTTGCTGAGTGTTATGTACAGCTTCCTGCAAAGACTTCCTGTCTAAAGGATCAGGAGTGGCTAAATTTTTTTGTAAATCTTCTAAAAGGTAATCCTGATATTGTAACATATGAAAAAGGCAATTTAAAGCTCTCGTAGATAAGGTAGTGGATGTGTAAACCTTTTTACCCCATCTCTCTAATGACCTGGCCTCCCTGCTGGAGGGCAATGGATTTTTAGAGGTGGAGGCTGAAACTCCTTTAGGCCCCTGTGAAATAGTTTCCAAATCAGCAGAATGGGCCCTGAATAAATGGGAATGAGTTTCTGGGACCCTGTAATACCTGTCTGGCTTGGCTGGAGCAGGAGGAAGAGAATCAGGGGTAGCACTAGAGTCAGAATATAAATCATCCAGAACATCAAGTACAGGAGGAATAGCTAAGGGCCTGTGCTGGGGCTTCTTAAGGAAAGTCCTCAGGCGTTTCCTAGAATCAGAATATTCTTGACCTTGCCACTGGAAATGTTCCCTCATGGTGTGCAGAACTTCCCCGAAAGAAATATCCTCAGGAGGGGAGGCCGAGGGGATGGAATCTTCTGCATCCGAGTCCTCATAGGTCTGGAAGAGCTCTTCCTGGCTATCAGAGTGGACAGAGCCCTCAGAATCTTCATCTGAAGGAATAGGTTCAGAGGGTTCAACCCGGGCCTTTATCAGAAGGAGGCTGGGATCCTCTCTCAGGATGGGCCTGTGAACCTCTAATCATGGAAATTAAATCAGCAGCCATGGACATAATTTGTGTCTCTGGAGTAGGCTGAGGTAAGGATTTAGAAGTAATATGCTTTGTTTTGCTGGCTGCCTTAGCCCTAGTGTAGGCCTTAATAGACATGGCCATAGGAGGCCTGGCAGCCCCACGTGCAGGAGTGACCTTGTCTACAGCAATGGTCTCGGGCATTTCCTCGGTTTCGGTATCCGGAGGAAAAACGATAACTGGCGGAGTGATGTCCGGAATCGGAGTTGTCGGTAATGCGGTGTCTTCGGCTCGGAGCAGTGAAGAGACCGTCTCAGAGGGAACCGGAGCACTCGCGCTAGGTTTTGGTGTGGAGTCGGTGGTAGACGCGGGCAGAGGATGTCGGTCCCGGTCTTTTCGCTTTTTGGGAGTTTGCGATGTCGGAAGATCCGACGGCATGGTGTAAGCAAATTTATCGGCAAAAAAGTCTTCAGCGAACTCCGCCCGGTGCCTGAGAGTGCGCTTGTTGAAGCAAGCACAGGCTACACAGGCCGAGACGTCGTGGTCTGGGCCCAGGCAAGGAAGACAGTATGAGTGGAAATCCTTATGAGGTATTTGTTTACCACAAGAAAGACAATTGTTAACTTTTTCAGTAATTTCTGACATCAGCTGAGGCAAGAAAAGGTCCCCAACGGGGTACTTAGCTTTTTTGATGACTTCAGTATCGAAGAATACAGGAGCTGACCGACCGGCACTTGCGAACTGCTTCTGATTCGGGCACCGCGCGGCAAGAAAGACTGAAGAAAATGGCGTTGGCTGATGCTTATGTACTCCAGCCGCTCTGACGTCGGAGAGAAATGCGACATCAGCCGACGTCGGACCCAGACTTTGGAATCCGGCCGACCGAGGGCTGCCTGAGGCAGGAAAACCCACATGTTATGATTGCAGTTGCATTCTTGAAGGACATCATGAAGAATTTCAAACGCTATTATTGTTGACAGTGTAAAACAATATCCCAATTTAATGAAGTAAGGTGAGGGGGAAAAAAAGACCGATTGTAAGCCTCTGGCATTTGACTCACAGAAGTAGAAGGACGCTTTTAGAGAGACACCCTAGCAAAAATATTCAGTTCTGTATTCCAGGAAGGAGATGCATCAGAGTTACTAGCAATAACAACTAGCAAGAAAAGATGCACAGGTAGGCAAGGCTTTAGTTTTCAGCATAAGTCAAGTAAATAAGGTGATGGTGAGAAATAAAGATGAGAGTTCAGTGAAGAAGGCTTTTGTTGGGTGGTCAAGACGTTGAAGGACCTTGGTCATGCTGCTCAGCAGATGGCAGCATGAGATTGAAGACACAACAGTCAAAGTATTTTATCAAGCTCTAGTACTCTGTCATGGCATCAGATCAGTTAAGTGCAGCAAAGCATTTTGCTATAGTCTAACCTTATTTATTTGGCCAGAGCTTCAAAAATATTTTATTAAAACCACAGCCCAAGTAAATTTAGTGTTTCCCTATATGACATCAATTTAGGCAGATGTCCATAGACTTTAAATGACACATTTCTGCACGAGCAGCATGTCTCCATTAAAGTCTATGGGCACAGCTCGTGTTGATATCACTAAGGTTAAAGATTACCATTAAAATTCAGTGGCATCAGCTTGGGGGAAAAGAATTTTGTAAAGGATTTTTATTTATTTATTTTTTTACATTTTAAGGAGACTGAAAACATTTGCTGATAGAATGAAACTCCTAACTGATGCTTTGCGTGGATTCAACACTGACATAACAGTTAAGGTGTTTACCTCCAAGACTTAAAGTACAGGATTTCATTCTCACCTTTGAGAGCATAATTGGCTAGGCTTAAATGACCTGCAAGGGCAGCAAGCCTAGTACTTACCTATGAACCTACAAGTGGTACAAAACGTAAGTCATGGAAGCATGATAAAATACTAAGTAGTCACCTAGGAAAGTATAAATTACTTTCATAAATACACAAATTTTATAACAACAATATAATTAGTAAAGAAAAGCAAAACTGCTGCCCTTGACAGGGATGTGAAAATGCTATGGTACAGCACTGGTCTGGAAAGGCAGTGGTAGGAGTGTGTTGGGAACTACATTATTTAATGAATATGTAAGTGAGGAAACCGCCAGCAATCATGGGATAATAAACATATCCAAAGTGCAAGAAGTACAGCAACAATTTTCAAACACATTTTATAAAACAACTACTTCGGCAGCAGCCCTTACGAAGACATGTAATTAAGACCAGAGTCTGTCTCGCAGGCTATCAGATTACCAGGTCACAGATATCGGAAGGAATCAAGGACAGTCAGATACAGGTTTTAAACACAGACGAAAGCCACTGCCAACAATATTTGGTGCCACTAGAGGGCAGGTAATATACACAGTATGCAAACGTACCAAACCTCGAGAAATGCTGCCTGACAAATGAAACTAATATACAGTTCCAACACGGCTAGTAACAGGTACATTCCTACAGCATCAAGAAACCACATTACTCCAATACAGAACTTTAAGCGGGGAAAAATTTGCTACAGCTATGTTTCACTCAGTCCTGTACTGTAAAGAAGTAGCTATGTCATTTGCTGCTTGAATAACTAAAATCTTGTGAACATCAATCATCCCTGACATTTTTGAAATGGTCATACTTTTTCACAATGAAGTAAGTTCACAACACTGGGCATTCTTTCTTCCTCTGCCAGAGTGCAAGCATACTATTACAAACAAGTTGGAAAATATGGACTGCATTCCTGGCATACACACTTTCATTCTGAATTCATCTCACAGAAAATAATGAATTACTTGATTGAAATAATGTCAAAAGACATGCACAGTGGCTTTACACATACGGAATAGACAAGAGGGTTTATGTTAAAAATAAACCAGACATGAGCAAGGTTGGTCTTGTACTACATTAAAGAAATATTTACTCACTACTCCATAAAGGGCAAACATTACCTAAATACATAGCATATTATCATGGAAGAAGGGTGGAAAAAATTACTTAAACTCACACTTTGCATGGTTGGTACTGGAACTTACCAATAACCTGTCACTGTTCAGCTGCATGCTTGACTCAGTAAATGTTTATCTAGCTGCATTTTAATAAACACCCTGATGGTTTCCACAGTGTGCGACTAAAACCCAGCCGAGTTACATTAATGATGAACTGCTCTGCTCATCGCCATTTACAAATCCACTGTGAGTGGCATGCTGTTTAATGCCACATTATTTTGATAGCAGTCTTTATGGTCTGAACTGCTGCAAACATAAGCAGCATGCAGCTTGCAAGACATTACTATGCACCAAGGAAGAATGTGACCAAAGGAAAATATTCAGAAGCTTAACAGCTTTTATGAAGTTTTAATACATAAATTATGTACAACACAATATTTAACAACAGAAGAGGCTACACCACGACAGCTTAAAACTGAAACTCTGTTTTATTTCACTGCAGTTAAAAAGTAAGCGCTTTCACGTTACTAGAACGCTTCTTCAGACTTCAGTGACTGCTTTTACAAAAACTAATGCTTTATACCATTTCATGAACACACCTATCAATTAACTAATTATAAATTTAAGGGCATAGACCTGATTAAAACAAGGCTGTAATGCATGTATATAATAAAAAAATATCTATACATATATGTATAAAAACTATATAAAATATATATATATATATATATATATATATATATATATATATACACACACACATATACACTAATCCATATAAAAAATACATATGCAAAGAAATAAAGTGCATGTATAAGTATCTATTGTATTAATAACAAATATATAAAAAACAATAATAACAACTACCTGTGGAACAATATGGGAAAAACTTCCAACACTTACAAGATTGCTTAATGTTTATAAGGGCGGCTGGCTAAGAATGGTTTGAGTGTGACTCTTTCATTCAAGCCATGCCCTTTATAACTGTGCATCCTTATTATCCATTTGTTTTCTCTTTCCTCTGTATAGTTCTTAATATTCCCCAGTCTGACTTCTTAATCAACTCAAGTGTGGTAAATCTAAATGTATGCAATGTACCTTTTTGCAATGTATGGTAGGTTAAAGCATTTGTCTCATTTTCTTTATTAATTGCGTTCCCTTAAACTTCTATTAGTTTTACCCACATAAAAACATGAGCATATCTGACATGAGGCAACATAGATCACATCTCTCGACTTACAGTCTGCATAGAAGTTAAAAAGTGAAAAATCTGATTAGTGTCAGGGTGTCTAAAATGATTTTTAGTGGACATAAAACTGCATTGATTACAGTTTCTGCATGGAAAAGTTCCATGTCTATCTGATGTAATCAATCCTTTGTTGTTATTCTCATAGCATAAAAGTCTTTTCAAAGACTTGGTATTTTTATATGAAAAACTAGGTTTTTCACCCACTGAGTTATTTTCTCATGAATTGTCAAAATGTTCCAATTCCTATGAATTATTTGCTTGACCCTCGAAATCTGATTAGAATAATGAATAGTAAATCTCTTATATGTTTGCTCACTAGTGATGTGTCTCTCTGTCTCTGAATCATTTCTAACATGTTTATAAAAATATGGTCTACCCTTATTCTTCCTATAATGTCCAGTGACTTCAAAAACACTTTGTGTTTCATCTGTACTATAGCCTCTTGCTGTTAAGTTATTAACCAATAGCTCTTGTGTAGAGCTAAATGTCTCCTCATTAGTAGTGAGACGAGATATTCTTAAACTCTGTCCTGTTATAATGTTGGAGAAAATATGCTGAGGATGCATACTGGTACGATGTAAGATGTTATTTTTCCAGCAATCGTTTCTATGTAGCTAAGAATGTATATTTCCCCCATTTTTCAAAATCTTAACATCCAAAAAATCAATCTTATAACTAGAGCTTCTACATTCAAAACTTAGAAAATCAGTTGTTCAATTGATGTATTGAATAAAATCACTAAGCTCATCTTCGTTACCTGCCCAAACAAGAAAAACATCATCTACAAAACGTTTATAAAATTTTATCTTAGTTTTATAGTTGTCATTCCCTATTACATATGTGCTCTCCCAATAGGCTAATACTAAGTTGGCATAAGAGTTTGCACATGGAGTTCCCATGGCTACTCCTTTTGTTTGCAGATAATATCTTTCTTTATATAGGAAAACATCGTTAGTAAGAACTAATTCTAAGAGTGCCAGAATCCTTAGAATCAAATGACTGGGTATTTCCCTCTCAATTAGAAAGAGTCTCAGAAATTCCATACCTGATGTATTAGGAATACATGTAAAAAGTGAGACTACATCTAAAGTTACAAGTAAGTCAGTCTCATTGTGAATTTTTGGTAAACCCCTGAGTATAGGTATAGTTGGTTGATCTACCTGTAAAAACTTATATAAATCAGCATCAATAGTAGAACATAGAAACATATCATAAAATTCAGCATGTAGGTTTCTAATTACATCATTGAGCTCAGAAATATTTAATATACGATAAGTGCTACAAGATGTTGAAACTTATCGTATATTAAATATTTCTGAGCTCAATTCACAAAGACCCCGTGCACCCTCCCCTGAGACCTATTGTCTTAGGGAGAGGTTGGCTGTTAGAACCTGCATCAATATATATTGAAAAACAGTTGAAACCGGTTGTGAACAACACTATGACCATATTAAGACATACAAAGGATTTTTAGAGTCCTATGGCAATTATGCAGCTATTTCAGATACTAACAATGAGAATGATTTACTTGTAACTTTAGATGTAGTCTCACTTTTTACATGTATTCCTAATACATCAGGTATGGAATTTCTGAGACTCTTTCTAATTGAGAGGGAAATACCCAGTCATTTGATTCTAAGGATTCTGGCACTCTTAGAATTAGTTCTTACTAATGATGTTTTCCTATATAAAGAAAGATATTATCTGCAAACAAAAGGAGTAGCCATGGGAACTCCATGTGCAAACTCTTATGCCAACTTAGTATTAGCCTATTGGGAGAGCATTGTAATAGGGAATGACAACTATAAAACTAAGATAAAATTTTATAAACGTTTTGTAGATGATGTTTTTCTTGTTTGGGCAGGTAACGAAGATGAGCTTAGTGATTTTATTCAATACATCAATTGAACAACTGATTTTCTAAGTTTTGAATGTAGAAGCTCTAGTTATAAGATTGATTTTCTGGATGTTAAGATTTTGAAAAATGGGGGAAATATACATTCTTAGCTACATAGAAAAGATTGCTGGAAAAATAACATCTTACATCGTACCAGTATGCATCCTCAGCATATTTTCTCCAACATTATAACAGGACAGAGTTTAAGAATATCTCGTCTCACTACTAATGAGGAGACATTTAGCTCTACACAAGAGCTATTGGTTAATAACTTAACAGCAAGAGGCTATAGTACAGATGAAACACAAAGTGTTTTTGAAGTCACTGGACATTATAGGAAGAATAAGGGTAGACCATATTTTTATAAACATGTTAGAAATGATTCAGAGACAGAGAGACACATCACTAGTGAGCAAACATATAAGAGATTTACTATTCATTATTCTAATCAGATTTCGAGGGTCAAGCAAATAATTCATAGGAATTGGATTTGACAACTGATGAGAAAATAACTCAGATAGTGTGTGAAAAACCTAGTTTTTCATATAAAAACACCAAGTCTTTGAAAAGACTTTTATGCTATGAGAATAACAACAAAGGATTGATTACATCAGATAGAGATGGAACTTTTCCATGCAGAAACTGTAATCAATTCAGTTTTATGTCCTTTAAAAATCATTTTAGACACCTTGACACTAATCAGATTTTTCACTTTAACTTCTATGCAGACTAAGTCGAGAGATGTGAACTATGTTGCCTCATGTTAGATATGCTCATGTTTTTATGTGGGTAAAACTAATAGAAGTTTAAGGGAACGTGTCAGGGAGCATGTGTATGCAATTAATAAAGAAAATGAGACAAATGCTTTAGCCTACCATACATTGCAAAAAGGTACATTGCATACATTAAGATTTACCACACTTGAGTTGATTAAGAAGTCAAACAGACTGGGGAATATTAAGAACTATACAGAGGAAAGAGAAAACAAATGGAGAATAAAGTTGCACAGTTATAAAGGGCATGGCTTGAATGAAAGAGTCACACTCAAACCATTCTTAGCCAGCTGCCCTTATAAACATTAAGCAATCTTGTAAGTGTTGGAAGTTTTTCCCATATTGTTCCACAGGTGGTAGTTATTATTGTTTTTTATATATTTGTTATTAATACAATAGATACTTATACATGCACTTTATTTCTTTGCATATGTATTTTTTATATGGATTAGTGTATATGTGTGTGTGTATGTATATATATATATATATATATATATAGATATATATATATATATTATATATTTTCTATAGTTTTTATACATATATGTATAGATATTTTTTATTATATACATGCATTACAGCCTTGTTTTAATCAGGTCTATGCCCTTAAATTTATAATTAGTTAATTGATAGGTGTGTTCATGAAATGGTATAAAGCATTAGTTTTTGTAAAAGCAGTCATTGAAGTCTGAAGAAGCGTTCTAGTAACGTGAAAGCGCTTACTTTTTAACTGCAGTGAAATAAAACAGAGTTTCAGTTTTAAGCTGTCGTGGTGTAGCCTCTTCTGTTGTTAAATATTGGATTTTCGTGTTCTTAAGAGGCTCTTCATCCAGTGCTGCTTTGGTTTTATCTTTATGTACAACACAAGCCTTTTTTGTCTTTAAACAGGCTTGTGCATGCACTATACAGAGTAGGATAAGGTATATCCAATTTAAAGCAGGAACAGCCCTAGTGGCAAAATCAGTATGGGAAAAAGTCTCTAAAGTGTTTATTTCTTTAGATTAAATATTAACCATACACGTCAGCTTAAGGTATTTTGCAACTATTTACTACTGCATTGCCGCATCTTGTGAGTTAAATGCTACAATGTAGTTTACAAAAGTGCATCTTATTTACATACGACATTTTTTTAATAAAAAGCTTCATAAACTTTTTATTAAAGCCATGGCCCAAAGAAATTTACAACTTCCCTGAGTGATAACATAGGAGAAGGCACTCCACAGACTTTAATGGATGCCTCTACATTCATGTGCAGCTTGCATCCATTAAAATATATTGATTCCTTGGTCACCGAATTTAAAGATCACTATTAATATCACTGGTTCAGGAAAACAAATTTGATACAAAGTTGTTTTAATGTCAAACAAAAGACAATGAAAAACTATATGGTTATGTCATCAGGCCACTTTTTTTCTTGATAGCTGGGGTAAGCATGGGGCAGAGTTGTCAAGTGATCACCATTTGTTGGTAAGTTGGCTACACCATAAGAATTGACCAGATAGACCTAGCAAACAAAACAGTGAGGATCTCTTGGGAACATCTGGAACAGACTTCCATTTGAAGTGAGTTTAGTTCTTAACACCACAGAAACTGTTCTCTGGGTATAGAGGAAAAACAATCCAAATGAACTATACTTAAAGATCTCGGTCTCTGAAGCAGCAGCAACAACAATGAGCATGAGGGGATCTCTTTGCCTATGGCAGGTGGAGAGACAGAAATTTAGAGTTCTGGGGCCTTGTTTTAGATTTGATTCTTTCTATATGCATATGAAAGCTTAGGGCCTAATCTAGCTGAAAGCCAAGGTATCCCAAAGAAGTAGTGCTTTTGTTATGGTAGTTGAAATGGTCTTAGATTGGGAAAGTGCTGCGACATGGGAAATTCTGACAGCCGTTTGCTCTTTTCAAGGATATATATATATATATATATATATATATATATATATATATATATATATGCATATGCATATATTTTATTTTATTTTTTTTTTTGAGCTGAGTAGGAGATTTTTTGAGGAAAGCCTTTTGCTTAGTTTTAGGGAGTCCAGTTGAAGCAGACTTCAGATGTCAATATGTCATGTAATCTACATAAAAGAATAGGTTGTAAATGGGGTAAGTCAAACAAAAGTTTGTTGACAAATGCTAAAAAGATGAGAGATCAAGGATTGAACCTTAAGGAACACCTGACTGACTTGAGGCCTTTTGTAAGAAGGATGAGGCAACTTTTACTCTGAAAGATCTACCTGTGAAAAAGCCTTGTAATCATGTAGTGGTTTGTGGGCCAATAGCAATATCTATCAGGTAGAATAGAAAAATGGAGTTATCCACAGTTTAAAAAGGCTTGAGTTAAATCAATGATGAAACCACCAGTTAGGTTGTCTCTATGCATGCTGGTCAAGATGTAATCTGCAAGAGTCCAGAGTGCGTCAAAGTACTCCTTCCATGCCTGAATCTCTGCCGTTTACTGGAAAGTCACACTACTACTGTAAGCAAGTGATAAGTTGGTTTCTAATGATTTTTACAGAAGTTTTCTCAAGTAGGAAATACAGAGATTGGGGAGAAGTAATTGGCAGCAGTGTTTTTTCACTCTTTTGGGACTGGTCCAGCTAGTTCTGATTTCCTGACTCGTAGGCATGGTGTTTGATATGAGGCAAAGATTACAGATGTGAAATAAAAGGTTGACAGTGTAGTCTCTGCTATGATACAGAAACAATGGTAGATGTCCAAGCCATAAGGTGAATCGAGTGGGATTTACTCTAAAACTGTGATCAGCTTACCATTAATCTTAGTGAAATACATGTACGGATGCATGCACACATATATTCAAACACACAGAAAAAAAAAATGTAAGTATAGCACACTTGCAAGCTGGCGAGTCTATGTACATACTGTGCTACAACAGCCATAGTACCACATTCATTGCAGGTGACATAACCCCAATGAGTTGTGTGTGTGTGCGTGTAAAAAGAAAAAGGAGAATGTTTGTGTGTGTGTGTGTGTGTGTGTGAGCGCATGTATATATCTATATCTATATATATATATATATATATATATATATATATATATATATATATATATACACATATACACACACACACACACACACACACATACACACACACCCACATTTATTTATTATTTATTTATTGACATTTGTTTACCAGGAAAGTTCACTGAGCTACAGAGCCCATTTTCAGTGGAGGCCCGGGGAGAAAAGCTCCAATTACATGTTAAAAGCTCCATTACTTGTTAACAACCAATTGGGTTACAGAGTATACAAAATTTCTAAAAATACAAATATATTATTGAGTAATTAATACAAAAGACAATATGAGACAAATGTTGAACAATAATTTAAGTAAGGGAAAATCAGTTTGGTCTGACTAATTGAAGAAACAACGGTATTGCTTTCATGTTGCAGCTTTCATGTTATTTCTTCAGTTTCCAAATCAGAATATGAGTATGGAAGAGGTGCAAGAAATGGCAGTGAGGAAAATGCAAGTGGGAAAAAGCTTAATGCTTGATAGGATGTAGGCAGAGGCTTAATTGGATATAGTTTGAAGATTGTATGCCTAGGTGAGAAAAAGAGATATTGAGGTGAATTCAGGAAGAATTGGGTTAATTCTAATGGAGAATTATGATGTTATGGAGGTTAGACAGTTAGGAAGAAGCAGTACTGGGGCTGAGGAGAAGGAGATAAGTTATGGCGTCAGTCTGGGTGGGGCAGTTACAAATCCAGTTAGAGAGGAGATGCTTGTGTAGGGCATTTTTGAAGTTAGTGGGTTGTTGTATGGAGCGGACATAGGAGGGGAGAGATTGTTCCAGGATCTGGCAATGGTCCAGCTATACAGGAGTTTACCTGCAGACAGGTTTGGTTTGCGGATTTGTAGTAGGTTTTGTTTTTCAGATCGAAGTGACCTAAGATGAGAGTAAGGGGAAAATAAGGTTCTTAGTGAAGTGGTTTGTGGATAAGTTTACAAGAGTTAGTAAGCTGAAGTAGTAGTAGGTAATGTGGGAATTCAAATCACTGGAGATTTCTCAAGGCTGTGCAGTGGTGGGTAGAATGACGGGAGCAAATTTGGCAGTCTTATTGTAGTAGGATTCTAATATTTGTTTCAGGAAGGACTGGAGGTTGGTTAGTGTGGGGGAACGTAGGTTGAAGAGAGAAGCAAATAAGAGATTGCTTAGAGCTTGTTTTGTTGGTGAGGAGAGGAATACATTGTGCTGGTAAAGTTGGCCGAGTTTTTTATGGGTTTTTGATAATGTAAATCAAATTTTAGATTTTCATCTATAATGACTCCTAACAATTTGGTACTAGCTACAATTTCAATTTTTATTGAGTTCAGTGACAGAATGTTAAAGTCTTATCTATTAATAGCAGTGTTCCTTTTAGCGGTAAACAACATGAGCTTAGTTTTTTTGGCATTTAGGGAAAGATGATTTTTGTGAAGCCAAGTCTCAGTAGTTGAGAAGGTTGTTTGGGTCATTTGTTGTAGAATAGTGGGGTTAGGTACAGAGCAGACTATGGTTGAGTCGTCTACATACTGGACTAGGGAGGTGTGAGGTAATGCTTGGTGAAGGTTATTTATGAATATGTTAAAAAGAAGGGGGCCTAAGATGGATCCTTGTGGGACTCCAGTAGGGTTATGGAGGTAGGGAGAGATTGAATGCTGCCATTTGACAGCATGTTATCTATCTGACAGATAGCTTCTAAACCAGTTAAGAGACTGAGAAGAACAGGCTATGGAAGAGAGTTGAGAGAGGAGGATAGAATGGGAAATGGTGTCAAACGCTATAGAAAGGCCTAGAAATAGGGCAGATGCTATAGAGCCAGAGTCAAGTATCTTGTTTATGGTGTCCAGAAAAGATATTAGTGCAGTGGATGTGCTATGGCCGGGACAGAATCCATGTTGGGTGGGGGAGAGGATGTTGTTGCACAGCAAATAGTTAACTAATTGTTTTTGGAGGCATTTTTCGAGAATTTTAGATATTTGGGATAGAAGAGCTATGGGTCGGAAGTTAGAAATATCAGATGATGTACCATCTTTGTGGAGGGGAAGGATAATGGCTTTTTTACAAATAGAGGGAACATATAATTCGTGGATTGATCTACTAATTAAAATGCTAATGGGATATATATATACATATATATCTATAAAAAAAAAATATATATATATATATATATATATATATATATATATATATATATATATATATATATATATATATACACACACACATATTAAATGACAAAAGGATGGTTGTTTGGATATACTTGGTATTACAGTACTTTGATTCAAACAAAATATCTTAGTTTCTAGTCAATTCAAGTTTAGAAGGATAGTTTTAACATAAAGGACTATGCTGAGGTTTCACATCAAGTGGCAAAGTATTTTTTGTTCAGTAAAGCAAAGGACGTTTCTAATACAGCAGAACTGTAGGAACTTCTGAAACCAGAAAAATTATTTTCTAGCAGTCAGAAGTTGTTCAACAGCTGAAGTTTAACTTTTTAAGGCTTGAGCTAGAAAAATGAAAGCCTAAAATAGAATAGCAGCTTTCTTTATTTAATTTTATATAGATATTGCATAAGGAGAATCACAGCCTCAACATAATTCACTGCAAGCTTTAAAATAAAATTTTAGAAGCAAAGTCATCATTGCAGGCTTGTAAAATATTAGTTTAAAAAGTTACTTGTAGCCTTGTACTCTCATTATCTGCTTAGAAGAAACAACTCCCTTGACTTCTAGCCACAGAAGATTTCAAGAACATAATCAGATAGCCTAGTACTCACTTATAAAGCATTATTCCTACACCCTGGCCCAATAAAGCTTTATTCGCCCAAAGTACTTGTGTTCACACAGCTCAGCAGCTCAGTTTCCTTCAGGCTCCATTCTGAACGGACTTCTCCCTGAAACAGCTCCTAACTTTAAATATCTGTTTAGCCCCTGGTTATAATGGTCAAACGGTTTTAACAGCAAGCAAGGTATGGAGACAACCAAGAGACACTTTACCTTTCTGATGGGATTGCAATAATTAATATAATTTTTAAGCATGGAGTATTTACCCTAGATTTTTAAACACTTATGGCACATAAGTAATTCAAAAAGTTCTGGCCAAAATTATCACTAGATAATTTCTTCAGTGGTCTAGCTACAAAACATTGTAAGCTTACCTTTAGAAAGGACAACAGCCGACCAGTTACAAAAATGTACACAAAATGAAAAATTCACACTCGGTTTTGGTAATAAACCACAAGGTTGTTTTCTTTGTAGTTCTTATTTAGTCTGCCAACATGTGTGTAAAACAAAAATCATCACTTCTGTGAAAACTACAATTTTTTGAGCTCAGAGAGTCGATTATTTGTAATACAGAATGGGCAAACTATTTGGTCACATATATCTATAGCACATTCTATGTTGGACAGACCGTCAGTGGATACATTTCTATTCTTATCAACGATTCGCACTTTAGTAGGCAGTATATTACTTTAAACATAAACAGAGCCACCAGTATGCTGTTTTTACCTTTACTGCTACTGTCATACAAATGGCGAGATTGCTGAACAGAAACGACAAAATAAGGACAGTGAACCTGGAAGCACTGATACTCTAGCAGTAAATAAGATCATGCAAATAGAAATTCACATTTAAATAGTTTTTTATTCAGGCATGTCCAAGGGTCAGCTCCCAGTGTTCTCCCCTGTCTAACTGATGAATCTGGGCATCTTGAGGCAATGTAGAAATTGCCTCATGTACACAGACAACCCTCTCCTCCTACCACCCAACACTACAACCTGTGAGAGATGCACTTATCTAGCCAAACTGGAGGTAAAGCTCTCACCAATCAAGACTGAACCTGACAGTCATGAGGAGAAGGTAAACATTTGCACCACACCACACTAATCAGATAGTCTCACTACGTCTACACCACCAAAATCCACACATAGAAACTCAAAAACATTTGCGGAGGCTCTCAATAATAATCTGCCTAAGCAACAGAGACCTCCAAAGCAGAAACACAAGCAACCTCCATCTCCCAACACAACCCAAATGACACATAGCCCACAGATTCAGTGTGCCACTCAAACACAGCCAATAAGGCAAAACAACATACCCAACACACTAGTCATAGGTGACTCTATAGTCAGGCACACTGATGTCCCACTCACTAGGCTAAACAAGGAGAAGGTTACTGTCAGCTGCCTGTCGGGTGCCAGGATCCGCCACATAACCCACGCACTCAGGTCACTCCACAACAAGTACAAATATGACTCTGTCATTGTCCATGCTGGTGTGAATGACCTGAGACGTACCTCCCTGGACTACATGAAAAGAGACATGGAAGAGCTCTGCGATCTTGTAGCCCAGGCAGGTATGACCCTAGCCCTGAGTAGCATTCTGCCATCGCCCAGAATGATATTGCAGTACAAGGACAAAATGACTGATTTCAACAATTGGCTAAGCTTCTGGTGTCATTCAAAGGGGATCCAGTATCTGTCTGCTTGGGATGACATGGTCGACAGACCACGATGCTTTGCCACAGATGGCCTGCACCTGTCGCCCCTAGGATTCCGGATATTGGCTAAGGCTCTTGTTGCCCCTATAGTGCCTTTTTTAGGCAGGGTTCAAGTAACAAATTCACCACCATAACAGGAACAGGTAAACAAAAACTGAGGGTAATGCTACTCAATGCTAGACGTCTAAATTTCAAAATGCACTCGCTCGAGGAACTCCTTAAAATGGAGAAAATCGATATCTGTGCAGTGACTGAGACCTGGTTCAAGGCTCCAGAAAGCACCCCTGCACTACCAGGCTATAACTCATACCACACTTTTCGGCCATCTAACCTGGACAGAAACACCAAATGTGGGGGTGTGTCCATATTCATTAAGGATATCCACACCTCCAGGCTAGTTGCTCAGCATAATGCATCCGAGGTTATCCAAGTGCAACTAACTCTTGGCAAAACTGCAGTCCAAATTGTAGCTTGCTACAGGTCCCCCACCATGCCCCAGGATTCCCACTCCTCTTTTCTTGATGTACTGGAAAATATTAGGGTTCAACCAAACTCCCTAATAATGGGCGACTTCAACTACCCCACCATTAACTAGGAAAACTACTCATGTACTAACTCCTTAGTGCAACGCTTTCTGGAATTCATACTAGATCAACTTATCCACACCCCCACCAGGGGCAACAATATCCTAGACCTAGTCATTACCAACATGAGTTGACCCGTGTTCCACACCTGAAGTCAACTCCTCGTTGGTCCGATCAGACCATAAGCTAATCGCCCTCGATATCCACATCCCACCCCACCCCCCCATTAAGGAAACCACAGTAAGAAATTTCTCCAAAGCCAACTTCATGCTTCTTAAGACAGAAGTAGTGAACTTCATGATACCCATGCAGATGGACAATACAGTTACAACTGCTGAATCCTACACAAATGCGCTCTATAAGCACCTACATGAGTGCATGGATCGTGCTATCCAAAACAGAACCAAGACGCTATCCTCCAAAAAAAGGAAGCCAATCTGGTGGTCCCCTGCCATAAACAAAAGTACAGTTTTGTACCTACCATAAATGTAGATGTTCGAAGATCCACATTGCTGCAGTCCTTACATATGGGTAGTCCGCTGTCCTCGGTCGGCCCGAATACCAAAGTATTAGGCTGACGTCGGTCAAGGCGCTTAAAACTGACATCAGGACGTCAGGGTACAAATGCGCATGACCGACGTCATATCCTCAGTCTTTTCTTTCCCCAGATGTCAGAAGGCCATAAAAAGAAAGACCAAAGCCAAAAAACAGGAAAAAACAACCAACCACCCCTGCACTAATCATATTTACAATATTTACAATATTCACAACCCAAACCACACAACCACCTCTAACTACAGAGGGGAAGGAGGGAGGGTAAATTGGACTGCAGCAATGTGGATCTTCGAACATCTACATTTATGGTAGGTACAAAACTGTACTATGTTCTTCATCTCACATTGCTGCAGTCCTTACATATGGGTAGAATCCCAAAGCAGAGGTAAGGGAGGATGGCAAAACTATAAAGCATTAGGAGCTGCCAAAATGCCCTGTAAAATTGCAGTGGCAAATCCAGCCCTAGATTTAGAATAAAGTGGAAGGTGGTAATGCTTAGAGAAAGTATGCACTGAACTCCAAGTAGCTGCCTCCAAAATATCTTTAGTAGCCACCCCTTAAAAAGCTGTAGAAGTGGCAGTAGCCCTAGTGGAATGAGGCCTAATCCCAGCTGGAATCTCCTTACCATGATGGGAATAACAGAAAGCAATACAAAAACCAATCCACTTAGAAATAGTTTGTTTTGAAACAGGTTTGCCCTGAGAACCCAAAGCAAATGAAACAAACAACTGCTGAGACTGCCTGAACCCTTTAGTTCTGCTCAAATAATATCGCAACTGTCTGTGTATATCCAAAGTGTGCAAAATCTTCTCCCCTTTATTTTGGGGGTTTGCATAAAAAGTAGGCAAATGAATAGTTTGGTTTAAAGCCACACTAGAAACCACTTTAGGCATAAAGGAAGGGTTAGTACGCAAAGACACCCTATCCTTGTGGAAAATTAAGAAAGGCTCAACCGCCATAAGGGCCTGTAATTCAGAAACCCTTCTAGAGGTAATGGCCAACAAAAAAGCAGTCTTCCATGATAAATATTTCAACTCGGCAGTAGCTGCAGGCTCAAAAGGTTGTAGAGTGAGTTTCTCCAACACAAAATTGAGATCCCAAGCAGGAGTAGGAGCTCTACGTGGGGGTCTTATATTCTTTGCCCCTCTAAGGAATTGCCTAAACAAAGGATGAGAAAATAATGGTGGGTCACAGTCATAATGAGCAGAAATTGCTGCAGCATGAACCTTTATAGAGGAGAAGGACAAACCTTTGTCCAATAACTCAGTAAGGTATTGAAGAGCAACACTTAAATTAGGTTTAGAAACATCAAAGTCCTTTGCTGTACTCCAAATTAAAAATCTCCTCCATTTATCAGCGTAAACTTTCCTTGTACTAGGCCTCCTGGCCTCCAAAATAACATTCAAAACTTGTTGGGGAAGTTGAGACCCTCCAGGGTTTAAAACAGAATATGCCAGGCTGTTAGATGTAGAGAGTGAAGTTTGACATTGAGTAAATGACTGTTCTCCTGAGACAGCAGGTGTGGAATCGAAGGCAAAGGCCATGGAGGCTCCGTACCAGACTTCTCAGTAATGGGTACCAGTGCTGTCGAGGCCAATCCGGAGCTATTAAAATCATGGTTGGCTTGTCCTGTCTGACCTTCAGGAGTACCTTTGGGAGGAGAGGCAATGGTGGAAAGGCATACACGTGAAGATTGCTCCAATTGAATGAGAGAGCATCCACTTTCCAAGCTGTGGGATGAAACCTTTTTGTGCAAAACTTTGGCAGCTGGTAATTTAGAGGAGAAGCGAACAGATCTATGTCTGGAGTTCCCCATAACACTGTCAATTTTTGAAATACATGAGGATCCAATTTCCACTCGTGGGGATCCATAATTTGTCTGCTTAACACATCTGCTAAGGAGTTCTGTGCTCCTGGCAGAAACCTTGCCTGAAGATTCAGCTGTAAACTGAGAGCAGTCTCCCACAAAATCATTGCTTGTCTGCATAGAGGATAAGAATGTGTCCCCGCTTGCTTGTTGATGTACCACATGACAGTTGTGTTGTCTGTTAGAATCAACACCTGCCCTGGAAGAAGCAAATCCTTGAAAGCTATCAATGCAAATTGGACTGCTAACATCTCCTTCAAGTTGATATGTAAATGTTGAAGTCTGGCAGGCCACGTGTCTTGTATCCACTTTCCATTCAGATGAGCTCCCCAAGCTTTGTCTGAGGCATCTGTCATTAGAATCTGACTCGCCTCTGGTCGGGTCACAGAGAGTCCCTTGTTTAGGTGACATTCCTGAGCCCACCACAAAAATTCCTTTTGAATGCAAGGTATTATCTGAATGACAGTGTCCATATCTTGGCAGTGCTGCGTCCATACATTTTTGAGATACCATTGTAGCTTCCTCATATGCAGTTTGGCATTGGGAAGTACCAGAATACAAGATGCCATGAACCCCAAGGCTTGAAGGACTGTCCTTGCAGTCAGCCTGGACTGACGAGACAATTGGTGGAAGTAAAGAGAAAGATTATTTTGTTTGTCCGGGGTCAAAAAGGCCATCTGGGATGCTGTATTCAGTCTCACACCCAGAAAGCACATGTCTTGAGAGGGTACTAGACTGGACTTTATTTCGTTCACAGAATACCCTAGGCATCTTAACACTGCCATCACATACTGTAAATGATGAAGAAGTTTGTCTTTTCCTTGAGCCAGAATCAGGCAGTCATCCAAATAAGGATAGATTTGTATTCCTCTTAGCCTGAAGAAAGCTACCACTGGAGCCAGAACCTTTGTGAACACTCTGGGCGCAGTAGATAAGCCAAAGGGCAATGCAGAGAACTGATAATGAAAAGTCCCAGCCCGAAAACGCAGATACTTCCTGCAACAGGGCCTGATAGGAATATGAAGGTAAGCCTCCTTGAGATCCAGAGTCACCATCCAGTGATCTTTGCCCAGCAGAGGTAAAAGCTGCTGTAGCGTCAACATTTTGAACTTGGGAATGTCCACATATGTGTTGAGGATAGATAAATCCAAAATTGGTCTCCACGTGTTCCCTTTCTTTGGTACTAGAAACAGGCGAGAATAAAATCCTAGGCCCACTTCTGGCAGAGGGACCGGTTGTACAGCTCCTATTTGTAGTAGTACAGAAATCTGTTTGTGAGCCTCTAGTCTTTGTTGAGGAGGAACGTCTGGCATGCCTTTGAAAGGAGGTAAAGTATGGAAATAAAACTTGTAACCTTGGTGTATGATATCCAATACCCATTTGTCTTGGGTAATTAAAATCCAATTTTCCTTGAAGAGTGCCAACCTTCCTCCCAAAGGTGCTGCCAGGCAAGAAGGATCTGGCAGCTGAAAAAGTAGGTCATTGGGCCTGTTTACGAAAGGACTGGCCCCTGCCCTCACTCGAAGACTGTGCAGGTGAACTCCATGTTCTAGGTCTGAAGGAACTCTGAGCTCTGCCCCTACCACGTCTAGATCTACCCCTAGACTGAGAATCAGAGGAAGGATACGTCCACCCCTTAGCAGGCCAATTTCTACTAAACTTTGGAGGCTGAACTTGCAAAAAATCTTTAACAGTCTGCAAAGACTTAGCCTTGTCTTCCAACTTCTTCAGGACTGATTCCACAGGTGGACCAAACAACACTTCAGACTGCAAAGGAGCATCCAAAATCCTTGTCTTAACATGGTCAGATAAATTCTGATCCTTAAGCCAGGCGTGCCTGCGAAGAACTGAACCAGTGGCAGCCACCCTAGAAGAGGCCTGCACAGCATCAAAACCACACTGTAGAGAATGCTTACCCACCTGTTCAGAGACATGCACCAAATCTTGTAATTCCTTACAGTCAATGCCTTCTGCCAGAGCATCCACCTTAGATTTCAATTGCGAAAGGAGAAAATTTTGATATTTCAACATATGAAACTGGCAATTTAAAGCCCTCATAGCTAAGGTAGAAGATGTATAGACCTTCTTTCCCCATCTATCCAAAGCTCTGGCCTCTTTATCTAGAGGAACCAGATTCTTTACAACAGAGGCCTTGACCCCCTTAGGTCCTTGACTAACAGTTTCTGTGTCCGCCCTAGGACTCTTATAGAGATATTTATGAGCCTCAGGCACCCTGTAATACCTATCCGGTTTAACAGGCAGGAGGCAGAGAATCAGGATTAAGTGAAGCCTCTGAAAATACATCTTGCACAACATCCAGAACAGGGGTATAGCTAAGGGCCTATGTTGAGGTAAAACAAAATTCCCTAAGCCTTTTCCGTGAATCAGAGAAGTCCTGACCTTCCCACTTAAAATGCTCCCTCATAGAATGAAGTGTCTCTGAAAAAGAAAAATCCTCTGGAGGAGAAGCAGGAGGAGTGGAATCTTCTGCATCAGAATCAGAATAAGGAGAGTACTCCTGCAAGTCTTCAGCCGAAGACTGAAACATCCGAAGCCTGCTCCAAACATTCCAACTCTGGCTCCACCCTAGGCCTCTTCTCAGGAGGGGGCAAAGAACCTCTAATCAGAGTAATCAAATCTTCTGCCATTTTAAGCATGTGCTTCTTAGGAACAGACCCTGCTGAACTAGGACTGACACCAACAGAAGCTAAACCTGGCCTGCCTCTGGAAGAAGCCTTGGAAACAGAAGGAGAGGGTCTAACCACCCTGGGAAGAGAGGGGAGCACAGAAACCTGAGAAGCCCCTTCAGCCTGACCTGCCTCTTGAGAGGCCACATCCTGCAAAACCAAAGTCTCCCCCTGAGACTCCAGAGAAGCCTCCATCAGAACCACCGGTTCCACTGAAGCCTCTAAAGAACCGGCGTCCGGAACAGACGACTCATCTTGCCTGGGTTTAACCGCTTTGTCTTTGCGCTTCTTCGTGGAAGCGGGGTCGGAGTATCCGACGGCATATTATAATTGCACCGCTTTCCGAAGACCAGCCTAGCACAATCTAACCTTCGCTTAATAGTGCGTTTATTAAACCTAGCACAAAAGCGACACCCGACTACGTCGTGCTCAGGCCCCAAACAAGGAATGCACAAAGAATGATAATCCCAATGCGGTATCTGTTTCCCACAAGAAATGCAATTATTCACTTTTTCTGACATCCGGTAATACACTGAGGCAAGAAAAAAACAAAATATTCCCCAACGGGGTACTTAGCCAACTTGGATTCGGTCTGAAACTCCGAACTCGAAAAATTTCTGAACGCCGAACGGCACTTGCAACGCTGCTTCTGCATCGGACCATGCGGCAAAAAAGACTGAGGATATGACGTCGGTCATGCGCATTTGTACCCTGACGTCCTGATGTCAGTTTTAAGCGCCTTGACCGACGTCAGCCTAATACTTTGGTATTCGGGCCGACCGAGGACAGCGGACTACCCATATGTAAGGACTGCAGCAATGTGAGATGAAGAACATCTGCACAACAGAAGGAAGAAACTGTTGCAAAAGAGAGTAAAATCCCATGAGTGGAGGAGCTCCCTGGTCAGCCTCAGTAAGAAGCTGGGATCCCTTATAAGATCCTGCAAAGCTAGCTACGAAAATAAAATTGCCACTAATTCCAAGGACAACCACAAAGCATTCTATGGCTATGTCAAGAATCTCAATGGCAACACCCAGATCTGCTCTGAGTTACAGCACAAAGGCATGAAAATTACAGAACCAACTGATATTGCCATCATCCTGGCAGATAGGTTCAGTGCTAACTTTACCCCCCCATCCCCAAAAGGGCCCATATCTATACAGGAAGAATGCAGAGCCCCTGTAATCACAACTATGCAGGTGAAAGCTGCACTCTCTAAAGCCAAAAACACAGCATCCATGGGACCGGACAACATCCCAGGCTGCGTTTTACATGAACTTCAGAATGAACTGGCTCCCCACTTAAGCACCATGTTCAATAATAGTCTCACATCAGGCTTTGTGCCCACTGAATGGTGCACAGCAACAGTTATCCCACTCCACAAAGGGGGAGCCACCACTGATCCCGAGAACTATAGACCTATTAGCCTGACGAGCTTGGTCTGCAAAGCCATGGAACTCGTAAACAAAGACATGGGTAACCTCCAAACTCTGGATCCCACCCAGTTCGGGTTTGTGAAAGGCAGATCATGCCTCCTGAACCTGATCAACTTCTTTGAGGCAGTCACCAAAGCCATAGATGAGGGTAAAGTGTTTCACACAGCCTATCTTGACCTCGCCAAGGCTTTCAACACCATTCCCCATTCTGGAATTATAGCTAAACTCAGTAAACTACGCATAAATCCCTATGTCACAAGATGGGTTGCCAACTGGCTCACTGACAGAACCCACACTGTAAAAGTTGCAGACTCCAAATCTGACCTCAAACCAGTGACAAGTGGAGTACCACAGGGTTCCGTCCTGGGACCGCTCCTGTTTGGTATCTACTTCTCTGAAGTACAGGCTAACACAGAAGGCCTCTGGCTAACGAAGTTCGCAGATGACTGCAAACTAGGAGCCATAGTCAAGTCCCCTAATGATGTGAACATCCTACAGAAGGGCCTGTCCGAGACAGATGCCTGGTGTCAGAGCCATGGCCTCAAGTTCAGTGCCAAAAAGTGCAGTGTCATCCCCTTTGGTAAAAACTCTGTACTCATGAACTACCACATAGGCAGCAATCTACTTAACATCGAATGCTTGATAAGAGACCTTGGGACCCAGGTGGACAGTAGACTCTCCTTTGATAGTCACATCGCCACAGTAGTCAGGAAGTCCTTCTACATGGCACACCTCATCATAAAAGGGTTCTCCGTCCAGGAAAAAAGAGGTCATCATTACCCTCTACTCATCACTCATTAGACCCATTATAGAGTACAATGCCCCTTTTGGAATGTACCTCACAAGACATCTGCAGCAGCTGGAAAGGCCACAGAAGTACCTCACAAAGAGGATTACTGGACTCAAATGCCCTACACTGACCGCCTCAAAAAACTCCAGCTTTACTCCGTAGCAAATCGCCTACTCAGAGGTGATCTCTGCCTAACATATAAAGCTATGTCAAACCCAGAGCTGTTGGACATGCTACACCTAAAGAAATCCCAATCCCTCCGAGCTACACGCTCTAGGGACCTAAACCTTGTCACCACAATAAACAGGACATGCTGGAGGGATAATATTCCTATCCCAGAGACTTCCCATACTCTGGAACAGGCTACCTATCTATGTCAAGCAAAGTTCTTCATTAGCACTCTTCAAGAAAATTCTTGATGAGTGGATGGGAAATGGGAAATACACCCCAGGGATCACTTCTGTGTCTCTGCTCGTCAGTGGCACAGGAAAATAACTTTCTTGGGTGGCGTAAGCCAGGGAACCTTGTTGGCTAGGCTTGCATAGGCCCTTGGGCCGATAGCCTAGTACCTACCTATGAACCTATGAACCACATTTACAATTTCTTTTTATGCTGTTGGTGTGTGTGTGTGTGTGTGTGTGTGTGTGTATAATATATATATGTGTGTGTGTGTGTGTGTGTGTGTGTGTAATATATTGTGAGGGGGGAAATGTAGTAAGAATCTTTGTGTTCAACATCTTTGTATCCTGTATAGGAAGGGTTAAAATGTGAAACTACATTGCGTGCAAAGAAATAAGCTAAAATGAGTTGTTTTTCTTGTAAGGAATTTGCTGACCAGAAAGGAATGCACAGATGTTACTTTGGTCCAGGCACAGGCCTATCTTGGGACTGACCTCTGACCAAGGAGGAGTGCATAGATGTTACCTTGATGTAGGCACCAACTTATCTTGTGTCTGACTTTTTACCATCTAAGGCTCCAGTGAGTGAATTTATAGCCTTGACTGAAATTCCTTGTCTAGTAACCAGCTGCTGTGTATGCACAAAAGAGGGTATAAAAAGCCATGTAAAGTGTGTAGAAATTAGACTGCTGACAACCAAGAACTTTGTGGCAGGTCTCCATGCATGTAAAATAAACTCTTTTTTGGCCTACCTTTTGCTGCGTGATTCTTCCAGTATATGTTAAGAGTATTAAAATCTTTTGACATTTCTGGCGCCAAGAACGATGGGGCCACCTCTTCACGATGCGAATCGCATAAGAGGGACTGAAAACCTGTACAGGAAGGGGAGAACGAATCTCGGGCTCCTTGAACGGAAAGACCTCCGAAGAAGTCGTAAGTAGAGGCCAGTCACTCTTAGATTCGATCCGTGGACGGTGATTTAACGAGGCGGAAGATCCGCAGTAAGGTAAGCTTTTGTTTTTGTAAAAGTTTTTTAAGGGACTAGTCATAAAGGAATTTCTTTTGTTTAAATTTTACAAAAGACCGGTAGAGATCTCAGGAAAAGGAAACAGTTTTTCTTTTAAATAAGAAAAATGGGAATAGGAAGCAGTTGTGTTAGTAAGGGCTGCTTAAATAAAAGGACTGAGGATGAGAAATATATGTTTAAATTACATCCGAAAAACTTAAAATATATGAAAAAATGGAAAAAAGACTGGGTTTAGTGGTACCTTAAATAGATCAGAATGTCAAAATCTAGTGCGAGACCTGCGCAGGGACACAGGAGGTAAGGTTAAGAAACAAAAAAAGGTAGGATTTCCTCAAGCACAAAAATGGTTAGAAGAAGCTAATAAGAGATATAAGGAACAATTTTCAAATAAGGGAAGTAGTGGCTCGAGTGCAAAAGGTGCATTTTTTGTCCACAAAGAAGATGACGAAACATCTATTGTCTGTCGTAAACCAACAGCCCTACCCTTGTATCCTGATGTCACTAAAGACAGGGTTAGTCCACCCCAGTATCAAAAAGAAAGAAGCAGAAAATCAAGAAAAGGTGTCCTTCGTAGTCTTACAGGAGGCAGAGAAGCATGGAAAAATACCCTCCGTAGTTTTACAAAAAACAAGCAGAGGAGACTCTGGAGCTACGTAACCATAGTATAGACAAATCAGAGTAAAATCAAAAAGAAGCTAAGGTACATACCCTGTCCACACACTCATATCCCTTTACATGCAGATAAATATCTTGAGAAAAAAAAAAGAAAAAAGCAGGCTCAAACCTTTACGATGAGCGTGGATAAAACACTTATGTTAATGTAAGCTCCGTCCAACCGAGGTAGAGGAAGGGGACGGGGTAGAGGCAGAGGGAGAAGGAATGTAGGACATTTTGAAGATTACGAAGGCAGACAAAAGAGGGGTGAATGTTTTAAATGCAGTAAGAAGGGGCATTTCACAAGAGATTGCCGGAATCCCGGGAAATCCGCTGCTGCTCCAAATCATAGTCCAGCATTGACTATATGATGGCAGCACGGACGAACCGGACCCAGGTGCTGAGGTCGACTGGCAAGAGTCAGTAATACAAAATGAGGATGATTTTGAGGATGTGAATAAAGAAGGTAAAAGGGAATGTGCAGGATGGGAACATGAGATAGCTGATTTTTTAGAAAAAGGTAAATATCAGGTTGTTAGCCTGACAGCTCTAGCTACGACTATGCAGTTAGATGTGCAACCGGTAATCATATTTCAGGTTGAAGGAAAGGATGTAGAATTTTTGTGTGATTCAGGGGCCTTCAGGACCCTGCTAAAAAATTCTGCAGTGCCATCCGATGTAACTTCTGATGACTATGTATTAGTCAAGGCAGCAAATGGCCGCATTTATAAGGAACCACTATCTAAACCCCCTATGGTTCACGGACCCTGAAACTAACCAAACTATCAGGTTTCGAGTCATTGTCTCTAAAATTTGCCCTGTAAACTTATTAGGAAGAGATTTAATGCACGTGTTTGTTCTAGCCAAATGAGTAGAAATTCAAGATGTTATGTTACAGGTGGGGCAGGGTGATTTACACTACTGGTACAGTAATGATCTTGTTGAAACTGGACCACAAAATATAGTAAATGAGCTAACTAATTTGGCCTTAAGCAAATATGGCATACAATCGCCAGTGGTAGCTAAACCACTACACTGTACAATGTACTGCAGAAAGTATGAAGAGCAATTCTTTAAACACAAGGTCACAAAAATCCTGTTACAAAATCTATATTGGGATAAAGCAGGAAATTCTGCGGTTACATGCAGTCTTACAAAAGATATGCAGTTACTTTTTCGCAATAATTCTATTGCACATGTCTCTGTAACAAGGGAAGAACAAATGGCATGGTATCTGGTGGGGAGGAAAGTTACTGAATGGGCTAAAATGACGCCGGAACACTTGGCATGTAAAGGAGTTCAGGTACAAAGACTAAATTGGGTCACCCAGGCTAGACCAACAGTGCACCTCCGCGAAGACAGGCTAACGCCACCCGGGGGAGGGCCATTCTGACTATATCTCCTAACCCCGCAGGAAGAATTAAAGTTACAATCAGTGCCAGACTCCTTATGGTCCCGCGGGCAACATGACATTGGGCTAATAAAAACAGCAGGACAGGTTAAAATAACTCCAAAATCCGATTTTAGACCTCACAAGCGTCAGTATCCATTAAGTAAGAAGGCAGAAGAAGGCATTCTACCAGTGATCACGGCTCTACTACGAGCTGGGGTTTTAATTCCATGCACAGATTCACCGTGTAACACACCCTTGTTCCCAGTAAGGAAACCGGATGGGACCTGGAGAATGGTACAGGATCTGCAGGCTGTGAATGCTGCTGTGGTACCAAGGGCTCCTATGGTCCCAGATCCATCTGTTTTGTTAAATGATATCCTTCCCACAGATAAGTATTTTTCTGTCATTGATATCAGTAACGCATTTTTTTCTATCCCTCTACAGGAAGATAGTAGGTTTTGGTTCGCCTTTACGTTTATGAGCAAGCGGTACACATACACAAGACTGCCGCAGGGATATTGTGAGAGCCCTACAATCTTTTCGCAAGAAATGTCAACAAACCTGGCACAGTTTCAACCGGAGCATGGCTGTCATCTACTGTTATACGTGGACGACATCCTACTGGCTGCACCCACGGAGGCTGTCTGTGAGTCCGAAACTATTCGGTTATTGCATTTCTTGGCGAAAGAGGGACATAAGGTAAACAAATCTAAATTACAATTTTGTAAAGCTGAAGTACGATATCTAGGCTATACCATTTCAAATGCTGGTAGACAACTAGATAACTGTAGAAAAGAAGCTATTTTACAGGCACCAATGCCCAGTACAAAAAAAGAAATTATGTCATTTTTAGGAATAACTAACTTTTGTCGTAGTTGGATTCCCAATTATGCAGAGGAAGTGAGTCCACTTTCAGAACTTATTTTGCACTTCCCATGGCAGCACATGACGCTGCAATGGACAGATAAGGCAATACAGGCATTTACTAGGGTAAAGCAACTGATAGCAGGATCTGCAACACTTAGCTTCCCTGACTATACAAAACCTTTTGTTCAGACAGTAGATTGTAAGCAGGGCTTTATGACATCGGTTCTGTTGCAAACTTATGGGGATAAGTTGAGACCATTAGCTTTTTATTCCAGTAAACTGGACACAGTGGCATGATCGCTGCCACACTGTGTACAAGCAGTAGTCGCAGCTGCACTGGCTGTGCAGGCGTCTGCAACCCTAGTTTTGTTTCATGACCTTACTTTACGGGTACCGCACTCTGTCACGGTAATACTTCTACAGGATAAAGTTACCTTTCTCTCCCCTAGCAGACATTTGTCCTGCATGACAACGTTACTATCACAACCACACATGACCATTGAGCGATGCACCACTCTTAATCCAGCCACGCTGTTACCTACAGCTGATGACGGTGCCCCTCACGTATGTTTAGACTTAATACACTCTAATGTCTTACCAAGACCAGACCTTAAGGATCAGCCTTTGGCAAATTCAGATTGGACCCTGTTCGTAGATGGGTCAGCACGTAAGAATGAGGCAGGTATTACACAAGTGGGTTATGCAGTCACAACTGAGACTAAGGTACTAGAGGCAAAACCTCTCCCCAGGAATCTGTCCGCATAGGTGGCTGAATTGATTGCTTTAACCAGAGCATGCACCATTTCCAAGGATAAGGCAGTTACTATCTACACAGATAGTCAGTATGCTTTTTCCACGGTCCATGCCTTTGCACAGCAATGGAAAAATAGGGGAATGGTTACGGCCTCAGGAAAGGAAACAACCCACAAGGATTTAATCCTTAGCCTCTTACAAGCTGTCCAACTGCCACGGGGATTGGCCATCTGTAAGTGCGCAGCACACACAAATGCCAAGGCTCCCTATCACTTGGAAATGCACTAGCTGACAAAACTGCAAAGAGTGTAGCCTTAACCTCTACTTTTGCACTCGAGACCACACAGAAGGAACTTCATCCTACAGATAAATTTGATCTACAAACTTTACAAGTAATGCAGGAACTTAGTACAGTTCAGGAAAAACAGCGATGGGTTAAATATGGGGCTATTCAGAAGCAAGGAGTTTTTGTAGGTCCAAATGATAAGTATGTCTTGCCAACAAACCTTTTTAGGTATGCCTCATTAGTGACGCATGGCCCATCTCATCGGGGCCCTGCTGCCATGGTTCAAATGATCCAGCGAATTTTCTGGACCAAGGGCTTTATAGCGTATGCTAAACGATTTTGTTTATCGTGCCCGCTTTGTGCACGATACCATGGTGGTGGGGTACGGATCACTCCAGCAGCTTTTCCGCTGCCTCCGTATCCATTTCACACAATCTGTATGGATTTTATTGAACTAACTCCTGTTCAACAGAAGCGATTTGTGTTAGTCATTATTGATGCTTTTACAAAATGGGTAGAAGCTTTTTCGGTAGCACACCCAGATGCACTGTCGGTAGCCAAGGCCCTTACAAATAACATTATTCCTCATTTTGGGCTACCTACACGCATCTATTCTGATAATGGTACACATTTTGTAAACCAAGTTATTCAAAAGCTGGCTGCCGTTTTTCAGATCGAGTTAAAACATCATTGTGCCTACCACCCACAGTCAGCAGGGTTGGTTGAACGCCATACTGGCATTCTCAAAGGCAAGTTACGTAAACTCATGGCCGAGACACATCAGTCTTGGATAAACTGCTTACCTCTGGCACTCCTGTCAATGCGTACCTTATTACGTCCCGCAGTGGCAAGGTCTTTTGCCTACGGAACGTGAGGGGGGGTGAAGAGATAGCAGATTACATGAGGAAAATGCTGACAAAAACTAACACTTCTCTAACGAATGATTATTTTTCAGATCAGAAGAACAACAGGATCCTGAAAGTGGAACCAGAAAACTTGAGGAACACTGATTAGTACTAATCTTGTTTTGTATAAATATCTGACTATTGTAGCAATGCAGAGAAATACCGGAAGGGAGCAGCCTTTCCCACCAAAGCATTCCAAAATAATTTTGTTGTTAATAAGTGTGATTGTTACTTTTCTGTTCTGGCGTTTTATTTTCAAACGAAACTAGCCAAGTGAAGA
>NC_056729.1:470047257-470184757 GCF_019279795.1 Protopterus annectens
CCATGTAGGTATTGGAGCTCTCCTTGGAGGTCTTATGTTTTTTGGCCCCTCTGAGAAACTGTCTTAGCAGCGGATAAGAAAAAATAGGTGGGTCCATATTGTAATGAGCTGAAATGGCAGGGGCATGGATCTTAATTGATGAGAAGGATAGGCCTTTGTCCAGCATCTCAGTCAGGTATTGCAAAATCTGAGGAATATTTGGTTCAAGCGAGTCAATTCCCTGTGCTTGGTTCCAAGCATAGAATCTCTTCCATTTGTTTGCATAAGATTTTCTGGTGCTGGGCTTCCTGGCCTCCAAAATAACATCCTTAACTGCTTTAGAGAGAGGTGTGTTCTGAATGATTACATTATCCGCCATGCAGCCAGATTTAGGGTTCTGAGTTGGCTGTGTAGGATCTGATTGTTCTGTTGGGTCAGCAAATGAGGTATTAGAGGCAATGTCCAGGCTGGGCCTTGAGACAAGCTCTTCAGGATTGGGTACCAGTGCTGGTGTGGCCAGTCTGGGGCAATCAGTATCATTTTTGGCTTCTCTTGTCTGACCTTTAGGAGTACCTTGGAGGGGAGAGGCAGAGGAGGGAAGGCATATACTGTAAGGGCTTTCCAGCTGAATGAAAGGGCATCCACTTTCCATGCTTGCTTGTGATAAGTCCGAGTGCAGAATCTGTGTAGCTGGCAGTTGTGAGGGGAAGCGAATAGATCTATGTCTGGGCATCCCCATTTCCCTGTTATCATGTTGAAGATTTGTGGGTCCAGTTTCCACTCGTGAGGATCCATGAGGATTCTGCTTAGTTCGTCTGCCAAAGTATTTCTTTCCTGGCAGGAATTGTGCTTGCAAATGTACTTGATAAGTCAATGCTGTGTTCCACAAAGTCATGGCTTGCCTGCAGAGGGGGTAGGAATGTGTGCCCCCTTGCTTGTTTATGTACCACATGACTGTAGTATTGTCTGTCTTTATCAGTAGTTGTCCTGGATGAAGTAGGTCCTTGAAGGCTGGCAGGGCATTTTGTACAGCTAACATCTCTTTTTGATTGATATGAAGATGCATTTGGTTGGCGGGCCATGTGCCCTGAATACATTTTCCTGCCATGTGCCCCCCCCCCAGGCATAATCTGATGCATCCGTTGTTAGTGTTTGCCTGGCAGTGGGTAAGGTGAATGGCTGTCCCTTGTGGTGACAGGCCTGTGCCCACCATTGAAATTACTGTTGTAGGCAGGGAATGAGAGTAATTACTGTTTCCAGGCTGTGGCAATGTTGAGTCAAAACACTTTTTAGATACCACTGTTGTTGTTGTGTCTTTCGGCTTTTCCTGGTAAGGGATCGCCACAGCGGAACTCCGGTCTGCTAATGACTGGCAGTAGATTTTTACGTGCCGAGTTGCCAGCTCTGACGCACAACCTTCAACGAAGGTACGCCCATTCACGCATGTCTCCACACAGAAGACGCTCTAGCTGAGAGTCGAACAGGACGTCTTACTGTGAGGTGACAACGCTACCGCAGCACCACCACCGCAGTTAGATACCACTGTAGTTTCCTCATATGCAGTCTTGCATATGGAATTAGTAGAATGCAGGATGCCATGTAGCCTAGAGCCTGCAGAATTTTTCTTGCAGATAACTGGGTCTTTGTTGCCATGTCTTTTAAGTAAGAAGTCAGATGCCTTTGTTTGTCTGGAGTGAGATAAGCCATCTGGGCAGTTGTATTTAAGCTTGCACCCAGGAATATTATCTCTTGAGAGGGTACTAGTTTTGATTTCTTTTCGTTTACTGTGTACCCTAGGCAAATTAGTAATCTTTTTACAAAAGCCAGATGCTGTAGTAGAATAGCTTTGTCCTTTGCTTGAATAAGGCAGTCGTCCAAATAGGGGTATATTTGAATTCCTCTGCCTGCAAAATGCAATTACTGGTACCAGGCATTTTGTGAAGACCCTGGGCGCATTAGATAAGCCAAAGGGCAGTGCAGAGAATTAGTAGTGCAGTGAGCCAGCTATAAATCTGAGGTATCTTCTGCAAGATTGTCTGATTTGGACATGTAGGTATGCCTAGTTGAGATCCAAAGTTACAAGCCAAGCCTTCTTGTCCAGCATAGGCAGAAGCTGCTGTAGAGTCAACATTTTGAATTTTGGGACGTCCAGAAAAGTATTTAGAAAGACAGGTCCAAAATTGGTCTCCAGGCTTTGTTCTTTCTTGGTACTAAGAAAAGTCTTGAGTAAAATCCTTGTCCCTGCTCTTGGGGTAGCACTGGCTGAATAGCACCCATGTCCATGAGAGATGAAACTTGTTTTTGTGCCTCTTGCCATTGATTGCGTGGCAGGTCTGGCATGTCTTTTGCCGTTGGAAGGGTGTGAAAGTGGAACCTGCAACCCTGAGAGACTATATTTAAGACCCATTTGTCCTGGATGATCTTGTGCTAGTTTTGTGAAAAAAGTGCTAGCTTTCCCCCTAAATGTGCTGTCAAAAAATAAGTGCTTGGCATAGACAGAGGGAAGTCATTGGGACTGTTTTCTATAAGGCTGCGATTTGTCTTCTCCGCTTTTGGAGGTAGAAGCACCCCATTGTTTGGGCCTGTATGAGCCCTGGGGCTGTTGCCCGCCTCTAGGGCGTCTGAATCTGCCTCTTTGTGGTATGTCTGACACTGGAAAGGACCAATTCTTAGAGGGCCAGTTCCTGCTAAATCTGGGTGGCTGTACCTGTAAGAAATCATTTACTGTCTGCATAGATTTTGCCTTATCCTCCATTTTCTTTAACACCTTCTCTGCCTTAACACCAAACAAAGTATCATGCTGTAATGGAGCATCTAATAATTTTGCTTTAACATGGTCAGGCAGATTCTGTTCCTTTAACCAAGCATGCCTTCTAATAGCAGAACCTGTAACAGCGGCCCTGCACGAGGCCTCCAGTGAATCATAGCCACATTGCAAAGTATGTTTTCCCACTTGGTCAGCTGCCTGCAATAAAGCCTGCAAATCTTTGTTCTCAGAACATTCAGAATTTGTCAACATTTTTTGTTTTAACAAAGACATTAAGTATTGCTGATATTTGAGCATATGAAACTGACAATTTAAAGCCCTTACAGCCAAGGTAGCAGAAGTGTAAACTTTTTTCCCCCATCTGTCCAAAGCCCTAGAATCTCTGTCTGAGGGAACAGGGTTTTTGGCAGAAGCAGCCTTGACCCCTTTGGGACCCTATGAGATAGTTTCTGGGTCAGCAGCAGGGTTTTTGTAAAGAAATTGATGGGAGTCTGGGACCCTGTAGTATCTGTCTGGCTTAACAGGGGCAGGAGGTAAAGAGTCTGGAGACAGGCCGGACTCTGAAAACATCATCATCTACTATGTCTAGAACAAGAATTGCAAGAGGTCTGTGCTGAGGAAGTAAAAGAAAGTCTCTAAGTCTTTTCTTAGAATCGGAATAATCCTGGCTCTCCCAATGGAAATGCTCCCTCATGGTATACAGGGTTTCCCCAAAAGAATAGTCCTCAGGAGGAGAAGCTGAAGGAATAGAATCTTCAGCATCAGAATCCTCATAGGGAGGAACAGAATATCCCTGATCAGATTTCCTCTGATTCCTCTTCTGATCAGAGGAATCATATTCAGTGTCTTGCCTAGACCTCTTATCAGGAGGGGGATGGGAACCCCTGATCAAAGTAATTAGGTCTTTTTTGAGCATCTGTTTCTTAGGCATAGAAGCCTGTCCTGGAGAATGCTGTACTGGTTTCCTTGTCTTTAAAACTGTTTTAGACTTGTCTTGGATGCTGAAGTAGGCTTTATATGAAGTTGTGTAGGTCTGAGGACACCCTCAGAAGCCGATGCCTGCTCAGCGGCTCTGGACCCATCTGAGGGATTAATTTCCGAAGGGCCAATACCTTGAGTATCCAGAGGCCTTACTGTCTCCACGTGGGAGTCGGAGGCGGCCTGTGGCTCTGAGGTAGCGAGAGTCAGGGGCTGCGAAAGCACCTCACTGAGCACCCGGCAACTGGCCTAGAAGAGGCTTTGTCGTCGGTTTTGGACCTCGGATGCTTGCCCTTGTCTTTATCCTTGCGTTTTTTATGAATTCCAGTCGTCCGTTGTTCCGATGGCATTATGTAGTTAAACCTTCTGCCAAAATAATGAAAAGCAAAATCGTACCGATGCTTAATAGTGCGTTGGTTAAATCTAGCACAAAACCGACAACTGGCAACGTCGTGGTCAGGGCCTAGGCAAGGAATACAGTAAGAGTGGAAATCCTTATGAGGTATTTGCTTCCCACAAGAAATACAATTGTTAACTTTTTCTGACATCAGTCTGGAGCAAGAAAAACGTTTCCCCAATGGGGTACTTAGCTTTATTGAAGACTTCGGATCTGAAATTCGATTTCGAAAATCTCAGGAGTCGGCTGACCGGCACTTGCAAACTGCTTTTGCTTCGGGCACCGCGCAGCAAGAAAGACTGGAGAAAATGGCATCGGCTGTATCTTTTATACCCCTGGCGCACTGACGTCAGGGAAGAGGTGACAGCAACAGACGCTGGACCAGGACTTTGGAATTCAGGCCGACTGCGGGTAGCCTGCCAGCAGGATAACCCAAGTGTAATGACTGCAACAGTGAAACATGATGAACATCTGCAGTTACTGGAAGCAATCCTCACTTTAGAAGACAGAGACATTTGTGCAGACACAGAGACCTGGTTCCAGGCTGTGGAGAGCACCTCAGCCACACTGAGTTACACCTTCTTTCACATGTTCAGACCACAAACTAAAGGAGGCAGTGCATCAATACTCATCAGATTGGTTAAACAATATTACTCCCTGGAGATACGTCTGGTGATATTAACTGTTGGTCGGACTGCTATTCAAGTCATTGCCAACTACAGGATCCCCTACATGAATCAGGGCCCCCACTCTGCCTATTTGGATCTACTTGAGTCTATCAAGATTCATCTGAACACCATGGTTTTGGGCGACTTTAACTACCCATCCGTTGACTGGGTAAACTACCCGTGCTCTACCTCAGTTGCCTAAAGGATCCTCGACTTCATTAACTCCAGTGCCCTGGACCAGCTGGTTGACACCCCCACAAGGGCTGCCAACATCCTAGATCTGGTGCTTACCAATATGTGGGACCACTGTAGCACCCACACTGTGAGGTCTTTCCTAGTGAGATCTGGCAACAAGTCAGTCTCATTCAAACTATCACAACTGACCCCCCAGCAGCAACTAAACTAAAAAACTTCTCCAGAGCAGACTATAACCTCTTACAGGATGGTATAGGCAGCTTTAATTGCATCTGCCCCAGATGGAACTGGCAACTATGCAGAGTTCTACACCAATGCTTTACACAAACACCTGTGTAGGTGCACCAACTCGGCTGTACCCGACAGGGCCAAAACAAGCTCAAGGAAGAGCAAACCTGCCTGGTGCACAACTGCCATTAACAGGCTTTATAATACGAGGAAGAAATTGCTGTATAAGAGTAAGAGGGAGCGGGCCTTAAACTAGAAACACTCTCTCCTCATCTTAAACAAGCAAATAAGGCTTCTTGTGAAATCCTCCAAAGCAAACTATGAATCCAAATTAGCTTCCTCAACTAAGGACAACTATAAGGCATGCTTTAGTTACAGCCATAACCTAAAAGGAAAGGCCCAGATTTCTGCTGAACTGGTAGTTTACGATACCACATACACTGAAGCCTGTGGACATAGCTAGCCTGTTAGCAGACAGGATCTGTGAAAACTTCACTCCCCTATCCCCATCATACATACTCCATGATATCCCTGCTACCTGTCCTCTACCTTGTATCTTTAAAGAGCAGGTCATAAACACCCTCTCTAAGGTCAAACACACAGCATCTATGGGATCTGATAACATCCCAGGTTGCATCCTACACTGGCTCAAACAAGAATTATCAACACCACTGGCTACACTTTTCAGTCATAGTCTAAGCACCGGTTTCATCTCAGCTGAATGGAAAACGGCCACCATTATCCCTTTGCACAGAGGTGGTGCTTCCACTGACCCTGGGAGCTATAGACTTATTAGCCTGACTAGCCTTATCTTCAAGGCCAAGGAGCGAATCATCGTGGACCTAATCAACAAAGATATAGGTAATCTCCAAACACTTGATCCTACTCAATTTGGATTTGTTAAAGGGAGATCATGCCTGTTAAACCTGGTGGACTCCTTCGAGACAGTCACCAAGGCCCTGGATGAGGGGAAATCTGTACATACAGCCTACAGAGACTTAGCCAAGGCTTTTGATACTATCCTCCACTCAGGCATCATTGACAAACTCACCCAGCTAGGCATCAACGCTTACATTATTAGATGGGTCACTAAGTGGCTCACTGACAGAACCCACATAGTCACAAAAAGGAAATCCACCTCCAATAGTAGACCAGTAACCAGTGGTGTTCCACAGGGATCAGTCCTGGGACTGCTACTGTCTGGAATCTATTTCTCCACAGTATAAGCTAAAACTAAAGGTCTGTGGCTGACAGAAGTTTGCTGATGACTGCAAATGGGGTGCGGTCACAGAATCTCCAAACAATGTCAACATCCTACAAGAGAGTCTTACACAAACAAATTATTTGTGCCAAAATCATGGTCTTCAACTCAATGCAAAAAATGTATTATCCCTTTCGGTAAGTGCGATGTTCCTGCTAACTACCACATCAATAACACCACCCAAAGTATGCACTCAGTGGTGAGAGACCTCAGCACAAAGATTGACAGCACCCTTACCTTTGATCACTATGTCTCCACAGTGGTAAGAAGGCATTCTATATTGCTCTTCTCATAAGTAAGGGCACTGCAACCAGAAAAAAAAAGTTATTACCTCTCTGTACTCTTCCTTCATCAAGCCAATAATACAGTACAATGTCCCTTTTGATATATACCTTTCTAAGCACCTGCAGCAATTGGAGACACCACAAAAGTTCTTCACAAGAAAAATTCAAGGTCTTCAGTATCTGTTCTACTATGTGGATCATCTGAAATCACTGTCACTTTATTCTGTTTCATACAGACTACTCAGAGGCAATCTGTGCCTTGCATACCAGGCAATCTTTGACTCTGCTTTATTGGAAATGCTGCACATCCGCAAGTCAAATTGTACACAGGGTTACTCGCTCTAAAGGTCTTAACCTGATAAGTGACATTAATAGAACCTGCTGGAGGGACACATTTGTCTCCCAGAGGTTACCATACCTTTGGAATGGACTTCCACTTCATGTCAAACAGAGCACCTCAGTGGTCCTCTCAAACACAATCTGGACGACTCGACAGGTAAATATAAATACACCCTAGGGGTTCCACCTGTGTCCGTCTTAGATAGGGGCAATTGGTGCTGATCATGGAAAAAAGGGTAGAACTTGGCTAGACTTGTAACAGCCCTAGGGACATTACCCTAGTAACTTCCCATGATCCTATGATACCTGCCAATGATAAAGCAGCAAAGATCTACATTAGTAAAGACACAAACATAGTAGCAAAAAGAGATGACCTTGGCAAAACTAAGGCTGAAGGGAAACATTTTAGAAACTGGAAAGAGCAGAGTGGTTGTGGGTAATGATTATTCAATGTACACAAAGCAGAGGAGAAACAAATTGGTTCCAGCAATCAAGGAATGTTGAGAGGTAGGTGGCGATTCAAGTTGATATATCCACCTATCTTTAGAATATTTTTCTCGAAGATCAAAGACATTAGTGGATGCAGGATGCTAAGGAGAAAATAAAGCTTAAAGAAGGAGACTCTGCTTCTCATTCTTTTGACAATAAAACTCTTAGAGGGATTTTTGCCACTGAAACCTTTTCCAATGTTCCAACAGAAAACATTCAAGAGACCAAAAAAAACACAGGAATTGACTAGAAGAACAAGGTGCACACTGGACTTTAACCAGAATCTAGTTTTGGGAGGTGGAGATGAATAGGAAAAGCACCAGCAACACTATAATTACTGAATTTGAGGCTATAAAGCATCAATCACATTTGTAAAATACTGCTTTGCAATAAGAAGTGGCTGAGAAAGACTGGAATTTTGTTGACTCTGTTAAACTTGTGGGTGGACTTGTAAAGCATAAATCTACTTTAGGTAATTAATGTTTAGGACACTAAAAGGGAGAAAAGTAATGAAACAAAACATTTTTTGATCTTATTAGTATTTGTATACAACATTCCATGATACAAACTGTGCATTACACAGTAAAGCAGTTTTGTACAGTGTGTAGTCAAGGGTATTTTAAATGTGAGAGGTGTCATTTCAGTGACTGCTATATGCATTAACTAAAGTAACAAGTACTTTTTTAGTTGTAAGAAATATAGGCTTTCATTATAATGAGAAAAAAAGGCTAGATAGAAGCTAATATGCTGTGATCTTGGGCTGTTGGGGTGGGGTGCAAACTGCTCCAATTATACACTACATGTAGAATTAAGATAATTTATCTTATTTTTACAAGGGTGGATGCCTGGTATTTTTATAAGCAAGCAGGCTTGAAAAATAAGGCAAAATAATGAAAGCAATGAAAAATGATAAGTTTCTTACATCTGCAAAGATATTACCTTGTTTTTCCCCCCATTAACAGATGTTCTCTGTGGGATTCAAGAAGCCTCCAGCTGAAGGAAGTTATACATTCTGTTATGAGTGTAATGTACAAAAATTCCTTCATGTATCTGCAGTTGTTAGCTGCTTTTCCTTTTCTCATTGCAGGCTACTTTTACATGGAGACAAGCTGTCTGCAGGTGCAATTAATCCTTAAGAGTTCAAGCATTCTTAGTTGAGGGAAATTTAAAAAAATAAAGGTAAAGTGGCAAACAGGTGAAAAATAAAGTTTGAAAGTAAACAAGGTAAAGTGGCAAACAGGTGAAAAATAAAGTTTGAAATTATGGAAGTAAATAAGAGATAGCAGCCTTAATACTTCAATATATTTAATAGAATAGTATACAATTTATTTATTTTATTAAAGATAACCAGTGCACTTTCTTTCTTAGGGCTAAAAGTTAATAATCCTTTTTGAAAGTATACAAGCAGTTTTCCAAATCTCGGATTACAATTAAGTGGGAACACAGGCCATAACACGTGTTTTAACATGGGCAACCTTAATTTTAGATAAGGTACTGTCTTGCAGGTGCAGCTCTCAATTTGGGGCATTTTTTCCTAGCTGGAGGGTTAAACTTTTTTGAAGATGTACATAGTTTTGTGTTGTTCTAAGTGAACAGGTGATGGGGGCATTCAGTAAGTGTATTCTTCGAGTATTTTCATTAAAACAAAAAATCATGAAAAATGTCACATGGATTCAAAAGGGGATAAACAACTGTATAAAGATCAGTCTGCAAAATATTAGTGTGTGCATGCAAAACAAAAGTTAGAAATATGCATTCAAAAAAACCGCCATGTATAATAGGAGGGAACAATAGCTTTTTATCATAATGGCTACACTATCCATATTTTTCTGGAATGTAAATGACCTTACAGGTATACAAAAAATGGTTAGTGTATTGAATCACATTAAGAAATGAAGAGTGCAAATAGCAATGCTGCAGGATACGCATTTAGAAAGAAATGAGCATGAGAATTTGACAAAGAAATGATTTCAGGATGGATATTCAGCAGAATATCAGGGACAAAGGAAAAGGGAATTAATTATACTAATTGCTCAAGGAGCTCTAGTAGTGATAGAAGAGGGGAAAATATAACAATAGTAGATTTGTGGTAGCAAGAGGCTGCTGATAAGGGAGGTGAATTATGCTGGCATGTACTTATATTCCACCATAAATTGCTGTTATGAAATCTTAAGAAAATTTTGGCAGAAATAATCAGCTTTCAGCAGGGAATATTACTTAAAGGTGGGGACTGGAACTTGATTTACAATAGTGAGGATGTATCGGGGGGTACAGAAGGGAAAATATAACTAAAGAGGACAGATTTCTGAAGAAATGTATGAAAATATTTGCTATGGAATACATTAATTCAGTAGTAGGAAATTTGACAGAATTTACAAATTATTTCCCAAGGTACAATAACTGGGATAGATGGGGTAGAGATTAAATTTCACAGGAATGTGCATTTCATTGAAAACTTCTACACACATTCGTGCCCAGATGAAAACTAAGACAATTCAGGGTAATGAAGTAAAAATGAGACAATGGTACTTTTCCACTTTTCTGTTCAAAAGAATGTAAAGAATGGGTAGAGAATTATTCAAGATTTATTAGGAAAGATAGAAATTTCTTTTGAAGGTATAGCTAGTGAGTGGGATAAAATAAAAATTGAGTTCAAAATAAAATAGGGTGGAAATAAAATGGAGAGATATGGTTAAGAAGTAATAAAAAATGTAAAGGGGCTGAAAAGGGTTAAAGTATTGCAGAATAAGGGAGAGGAATCTTTCAGAATAAAAAACACATCTGCAGAGTGCTAAAGAGAAAATAAGTCAACATTTGGATAACATTCACGATTTTAGAAAAATCACTGCTAGGTAACTATTCCTGGTAAAGCCAAAGCACAAAAAACTTTCAGCACAACAACTTAGGCAACAGAAAATAGAAAGGGTTGTCCCCAAACTTAGGGAGTCTACAAGAAAAATAACCATAGATCTTGTAAAAGTAATAGAGATATTTCAGAATTTTTATAAAAAATTGTATAAAGCAGAGCAATGTGGAAATCAAGAAAGAGCATGAATGGAAATATTTATTGAAGACAATTATGCAAAGGTTAGAGGCAGATGATGCTCAACAATTAACAGTTAAGGTGGAAGGAGATGAGATAAAAATGGTGATGTGTAACCAGTCTGCAGGAACAGACAGTATTCCTGTGGATGTTTGAAACTTAGGAAGGAAGAAAGTGATAAACATCTGGAAGATTTTGTTTAACAATATTTTAAAAGGAGGGAAACCACCAACATTTTGGAAGAAAGCTATGGTGACTACATTACACAAAGACTGTAAAGTCTTGTCAGACCCCAGCTTAATATAGACCTATTTAAATTTTAAACCATGATTATAAAGTGTTTATGTCTAGAACTAGCTAAAAGAATGGAAAACATGTTGCCAAAATTGACAGATGTGGATTAACATTGCTTTGTGGAGGACTGGTAAACATTTGACAACAATAACAGGACAATGATCCATGGAGAAGCAGAATATAAGGAAATCCAGCTGTTGTTGGCAGGTCTTGATGCACAGAAAGCATTTACCTGGGTAAGCTGGGATTTTATGAGTAGGACAATGGAAGTATTTGCATTTCCTGATACAATAATTTTAATTAGGAAGATATATGAAGGATCAGAGGCAAGAATTAAAGTGGGACCACTCCTTTCTGATAATGTGTTTTTGAACAGAGGAACCAGGCAGGAGCATCCTCTTTCCCCTTTGTTGTTTGCTTTATACTGAAAGCCAGTGACAGAAAATAAAGGAATCAAATTCAAGGTTATGACTGGTAAAGGGTATGACTGGTATGGTAATCAAGAAAAAAATGAAGTTATGTACTTATCATAACATTCCATCTGTGTTGTCGATCTTCGTTTATCCTTGACATATGGGTTCGTTTCGAGCATCAGAATGAACTTGGCCGTTACTACAGCCTGCAAGAACCAAAAAACTCTCGAGCTTAAGTACAACCCATAATACTCCTCTCCAATTTACCTCAGAAAGAGTTTGCAGATAAACATGTCATGACGTAAACCTAGTATCGCTTTAGTGGAGACCATACCTAGTGTCATATATGAAAATGTACAACTAGGACCAGATTTCGTTCCACCAGTAGATCAGAATGGAAGAAGGATGGAGGGTGGGGGAGTCAAGGATAAATGAAAATTGACTACATAGATGGAACATTATGGTAATTACATAAATTCTTTATCTGATATCGTCAGTCTTCACTTATTCCTTGACATATGGGACAGAGTCCCCAAGTACCTTGTATCTTGGAAAGACTCACAGTAGGATATTCCTGAGCACCATAGAACCAAAGGATGCTCTTCCCCTAGAGACTAAATCCAATTTGTAATGAGTAATAAAGGTATGTGGAGAAGCCTATGTCACAGCTGCACAAATATCATCATGGAAGCCTTAGAATGAAAAACTACTGAAGTAGCTATAGCTCTAGCGGAATGTGTCTTGCCAAGCCCAAACTTTTCTCTTATTATATACAAAGGATATACAATCCTTCAGCCATCTAGATAAGGTAAACCTTAGATACTGGTTTACCCATTCTGGTACTTGAAAAGGAAACAAAACAGTTGGTCAGATTTCCTAATGTCTTTCATTCTATGAAGATAGAATCTCAACGGTCTATGGACAGCCAATAAATGCAAATAATATTCACCTTTGTTTGAGAAATTGGGAAAAAAGACTGGCAAGTTGATTGTCTGACTGATATTTGTCTTTGACACCACCTTTGGCAGAAGGAAAGATTCGTCCTCAAAGAAACTGTCTTTGTGAAATTTCAAATAAGGTGGTTTGCAAGACAAGGCCTGAATTTCTGGAATTCTTCTGGCAGACAGAATTGCTACCTGAAATATAGCAAATCCACCCCCACTCTACAGCACCTCACCCAAGAAGCATTTACTTCCACCGAAACCTGGATGTCCCAGAACCACCTCAATCTCAATAAAACAAAACTTTTAATACTTACTTCCACACAATCCAGCTCTGTCAACAAATCCCTATGTACCATTCACTCCCAAAATAACACCATCATTGAAGTCGTCCCAGCACCAAACTACTAGGTGTCATCACTGATGACAAACTAATGTTCGCCCTTCACATCTACAGTAACATAAAAAAAACATCAAAAACTAGGTGCCCTGTACAGGCACAACTACTTTCTTAGCCTCACCGCAAAAGACTCTGGCCTCATCCTTCCTGCTTCCAACATTTCTGTAAGGCACTCATATCCTCACCAATCTACAGTCCCCCTTGAGAACAAAACTAGACTCTTGTTATAACAACGTCGCCAAATTTGCCACTAATGCTAAATACCACTGTTCATCTCTGCATCAACTATATTAGCTAGAATCCCCATGCTAACAATTAACTACAACAAACAAGCTAATCTACCACCTAGAAACCTGCTCTTCCCTCTCTTCCTTACTGATCATATACCATCCAAACTGGCACCTTAGGTCAGAAATCAAAATGTTACTATCCATAGAGAAACCCAAGCTCTCAGCCAGTCAAATGTTGTATTCCTATGTCTCCAGGGCATGGAATAAGCTTCCCCCATCACTTAGAACAATTAGTAACCCAGCCTTCTTTTAAAAATCCCTCAAAATGCATCTCTCCTCAAAGTGGTTATACTCCTGCTCCCCAACATACAACCCCAACTCCTGACATCTCCTCCCAGTTCTTTACCTCCGACTATCACATCACTTCCTTCACTCTGCCTACTTACTGCTCCTTGTCATTTTAACCCATCCTTCCCACCCTCTGCCTTTCTATCTCCTACTATATTTACACCATACTTAATACCCCTTACAGCTATACAACTGCAGCTATATTACTTTCATGTGCTACTTGAATACACTATGTACCACTGTAAATATCATTCAATCATGTCACTGAAATATATGCTATTTAATGCTTCTAAATGTCACTGATTGTATTTTTTTTCACTATTGCTTCTATTACCAATTTCATACAATGTAATTGTACTGCATTATTTTTTTCTCTGTTTATGTAATTATACTTTTCTTCATATGTAACATATGCATTATTTTTCCTCTGTTTATGTGATTATATTTTTCTTCATATGCAACTATGTGGAGCTTTTCTCCCTGGGCCTCCACTGAAAATGGGCTCTTTCCAGGCCCAGTGGACTTTCCCGGTTAACAAATGCAATAAATAAATAAATAAATAAATTTGGGTAGCAGCTGACAGCAGGCCCAAAGGGGAATGCACTATTGCTTGTAACACTAAGTTAAGATCTCAGGGTACAAATAAACCTTCATACGGAGGTTTTAGCAAGAATGTCCCTCTTAAGAATGGTTTGCAAAGTTTATGAGAAATTAATGAATATCTCTTCAACCCATTAAGTTAGAAACAGCCGCTGAACCCTAATAATAAGAGGCAAATGCTCCTTCTTCAGACAGTAAAACTAAAAATTCTAAGATTTTGTCAATAGGAGCAGAAAAAGAGTCAACGTTATTATCATGAGACCAACAGGAAAAATATAGCCACTTACTCAAAGTTTCCTAGTGGAGGATTTGTGTGATGCCAAAAGGATCTTACTAACTGGGGAAGATAGAGAAATATGTCTGGCAAATAGTGGAACTGGAGAAACCAAGCTGTAAGCCTGAAGCCCCGAGGTGCAAAGATGGCTCTGAAAAAAACATAGTGGAGTCCCGCTCCTTGGAGCCAACAGCGTAGCCATGACAGAGTTCTCTGGCTCTGACAGAGCAGAAGAACTCAGGGTAGAAATCTGTACAGGAGAAGTAGGCCTCACTGAAACTGAAACAGTCAGCGTTGGAAAACTTGGAGCCGGAATCTCCAAGGCCTCAAAAGAGGTTAGAGGAGGAAGAGTTGGAAGGGTCACAAAAGGGGGGGATCCAGCACCTAAAGGAGCTAGAACCGAAGATGTCCCCTCGCCATAAGCATCTGATCCACCAATCTCAAGACATCTAATTCTGTTAGGCTCCTAGTGAAACAAACTGACTGAGTAGAAGGGGATTTTGGTCTTTCCAAAAAATGGACTTGTCAACAGACCAGAACGGGGTCTATGAATGGGGAGTATCTGGTCCTAGGTCTATGCAAGAAAGAGAATTCAGGACATTCTCTTGTACCTGAAGATATCAGTACTACAATACAGGATGATGCCAAAGCTGTCGCCTCCGGTTCTGATAATTTCGGCACCAGTGCTGAAGTCAGTTTCCATACAGAAGTCGACACCGATGAAGCCTTTGAAGTAACTGTCGGTTCCATAGAAACAAGAGGAACCGAAGTCCTCATTTTTTTGGGTTGTCAGTTGAGAGGGGGACACTGACACCGATCAACTCCTCTTTTTTTGGTTTATCTAGTTTGGAAGATGGAGAGAAAGGGGAAGATGCATCTGTTTTACTTTTACAAGAAGAACAAGGCAAGGCCTCTTTTAAAGCAGATTTAATCATCCCCTTTAGCAACGATTTGTTCTTCCATTCTACCAATGCCCAGTGACTTAAGGCATGACAAATTGAACAATCCTCTTGTAAGTGCACTGGGCCCAGGCAACAGACATAGACAGAATGCCCATTAGAATTAGGTATTTTTCTGTCACACACTAGACATTTTTTAAATCCAAAGCTCCTTTAACTTTGTCAACCATACTTGTAAACAAGCAACAACAAAAAAAGTACAGTTTTGTACCTACCATAAATGTAGATGTTCGAAGATCCACATTGCTGCAGTCCTTACACTTGGGTAGTCCGCTGTCGAATATCAAAGTATAAGGCTGACGTCGGTCAAGGCGCATTTGACTGACATCAGGACGTCAGGGTACAAATGCGCATGACCGACGTCATATCCTCAGTCTTTTCTTGCCCCAGATGTCAGAAGACCCTAGAAATAAAGGCCAAAACCAAAAGACAGCAAACCAACAACCAACCATCCTAGCACTAAAAATATGTACAATATATACAATATACACCCTATTTACAACCCAACCCACACAACCGCCTCTAACTACAGAGGGAAGGAGGTTTGACTGCAGCAATGTGGATCTTGAACATCTACATTTATGGTAGGTACAAAACTGTACTATGTTCTTCATCTCACATTGCTGCAGTCCTTACACTTGGGTAGAATCCCAAAGCAGAGGTAAGGGAGGATGGCCAAACTATAAGGAAGCAGGAGCTGCCAAAATGTCCTGCAAAACAGCAGTGGCAAAACCAGCCCTGGATTTAGAGTAAAGTGGTAGGTGATAATGCCTAGAGAAAGTATGCACTGAACTCCAAGTAGCTGCCTCCAAAATATCCTTAGTTGCCACCCCCCTCAAAAAAGCTGTCGAAGTGGCAGTAGCCCTAGTGGAATGAGGCCTAATCCCAGCTGGAATTTCCTTGCCATGATGGGAATAACAGAAAGCAATGCAAAACCCAATCCACTTAGAAATTGTTTGTTTTGACACAGGCTTGCCCTGAGAACTCAAAGCAAAAGAAACAAATAACTGCTGAGACTGCCTGAACCCTTTAGTTCTGTCCAAATAATACAACTGCCTGTGTACATCTAAAGTGTGCAAAATCTTTTCCCCTTTATTTTGGGGGTTTGCATAAAAAGTTGGCAAATGAATAGTTTGGTTTAAAGCCACACTAGAAACCACTTTAGGCATAAAGGAAGGATTAGTGTAAAGATACCCTATCCTTATGGAAAATTAAGAAAGGCTCAACCGCCATAAGGGCCTGCAACTCAGTAACCCTTCTTGCAGAGGTAATAGCCAACAAAAAGCAGTCTTCCATGATAAAATTCAGTAGTAGCTGCAGGCTCAAAGGTTGTAGAGTGAGTTTCTCCAACACAAAATTGAGATCCCAAGCAGGAGTAGGAGCTCGGGGTCTTATATTCTTTGCCCCTCTAAGGAATTGCTTGAACAAAGGATGAGAAAACAATGGTGGGTCACAATCATAGTGAGCGAAATTGCTGCAGCATGAACCTTAATAGAAGAGAAGGACAAACCTTTGTCCAGTAACTCAGTAAGATATTGAAGAGCCACACTCAAATTAGGCTCAGAAACATCAAAATCCTTTGCTGCACTCCAAAATAAAAATCTCTTCCATTTATCTGCGTACACTTTCCTTGTACTAGGCCTTCTAGCTTCCAAAATAACATTCAAAACTTGCTGTGGAAGTGGCCCACTATGGTTCAAGACAGAATATGCCAGGCTGTTAGGTGCAGAGAGTGAAGCTTGACATTGAGCAAATGACTGTCCTCCTGAGACAACAGGTGTGGAATCAAGGCAAAGGCCATGGAGGTTTCCGTACCAGGCTTCTCAGTAATGGGTACCAATGCTGTCGAGGCCAATCTGGAGCTATCAAAATCATCCTTGGCTTGTCTTGTCTGGCCTTTAGTAGTACCTTTGGGAGGAGAGGCAGAGGCGGAAAGGCATACACATGAAGATTGCTCCAATTGAAAGAAAGAGCATCCACTTTCCAAGCTGTGGGATGAAACCTTTTGTGCAAAACTTTGGCAGCTGGTGGTTTAGTGGAGAAGCGAACAGATCTATGTCTGGAGTTCCCCATGACACTGTCAATTTCTGAAATACATGAGGATCCAATTTCCACTCGTGGGGATCCATAATTTGTCTGCTCAACACATCTGCTAAGGAGTTCTGTGCTCGGCAGAAACCTTGCCTGAAGATTTAGCTGTAAACTGAGAGCAGTCTCCCACAAAATCATTGCTTGCCTGCATAGGGGATAAGAATGTGTTCCGCTTGCTTGTTGATGTACCACATGACAGTTGTGTTGTCTGTTAGAATCAACACCTGCCCTGGAAGAAGTAAATCCTTGAAAGCTATTAATGCAAACTGGACTGCTAACATCTCTTTCAAGTTGATATGTAGATGTTGTAGTCTGGCAGGCCACTTGTCTTGTATCCACTTTCCATTCAGATGAGCTCCCCAAGCTTTGTCTGAGGCATCTGGCGTTAGAATCTGGCTCGCCTCTGGCGGGTCACAGAGAGTCCCTTGTTTAGGTGACATTCCTGAGCCCACCACAAAAATTCCTTTTGAATGCAAGGTATTATTTGAATGACAGTGTCCAAATCCTGGCAGTGCTGTGTCCATACATTTTGAGATACCATTGTAGCTTCCTCATATGCAGTTTGGCATTGGGAAGCACCAGAATACAAGATGCCATGAACCCCAAGGCTTGAAGGACTGTCCTTGCAGTCAGCCTGGACTGATGAGACAACTGATGAAAGTAAAGGGAAAGATTCTTTTGTTTGTCCGGGGTCAAAAAGGCCATCTGGGATGCTGTATTCAGTCTCACACCCAGAAAGCACATGTCCTGAGAGGGTACTAGACTGGACTTTATTTCGTTCACAGAATACCCCAGGCATCTTAGCACTGCTATCACATAATCCAAATAATGAAGAAGCTCGTCCCTTCCTTGAGCCAGAATCAGGCAATCGTCCAAATAAGGATAGATCTGTATTACTTTTAACCTGAGGAAAGCTATCACTGGAGCCAGAACTTTCGTGAACACTCTGGGCGCAGTAGATAAGCCAAAGGGCAATGCAGAGAACTGATAATGAGAAGTCCCAGCTCGCAGATACTTCCTGCAACTCAGTCTGATAGGAACATGAAGATAAGCCTCCTTGAGATCCAAAGTTACCATCCAATGATCTTTGCCCAGCAGAGGTAAAAGCTGCTGTAACGTCAACATTTTGAACTTGGGAATGTCCAGATAAGTGTTGAGGATAGATAAGTCCAAAATTGGTCTCCACGTGTTCCCTTTCTTTGGTACTAGGAACAGGCGAGAATAAAATCCTAGGCCCACTTCTGGCATAGGGACCGGCTGAATGGCCCCTATTTGGAGTAACAGAGAAATTTGCTTGTGAGCCTCTATTCTTTGTGGAGGAGGAACGTCTGGCATGTCTTTGAAAGGAGGCAAGGTATGGAAATAAAACCTGTAACCATGGTGAATGATATCCAATACCCATCTGTCTTGGGTAATTAAACTCCAATTTTCTTTGAAAAGTGCCAACCTTCCTCCCAAAGGTGCTGCCAGACGAGAAGGTTCTGGCAGCTGAAAGGGTAGGTCATTGGGTCTGTTTACGAAAGGACTGACCCCTGCCCTCACCCGAAGACTGTGCAGGAGAACTCCCTGTTCTAGGCCTGAAAGAGCCCTGAGCTCTGCCCCTACCACATCTAGATCTACCCCTAGACTGGGAATCATAAGAAGGATACGTCCACCCCTTAGTAGGCCAATTTCTACTAAACTTTGGAGGCTGAACCTGCAAAAAATCTTTAACAGTCTGCATAGACTTAGCCTTGTCTTTCATTTTCTTTAAAACTGTCTCAACAGGAGAACCAAACAACACATCAGATTGTAAAGGAGCATCTAAAATCCTTGTTTTAACATGGTCAGATAAATTCTGATCCCTCAGCCAGGCGTGCCTGCGAAGAACTGACCCAGTGGCAGCCACCCTAGACGAGGCCTGTACAGCATCAAAACCACATTGCAAAAAATGCTTACCCACCTGTTCAGAAACATGCACTAAATCTTGCAACTCTTTACAATCAATACCTTCCGCCAGAGCATCAACCTTAGACTTCAATTGTGAAAGGAGATAGTTTTGGTATTTCAACATGTGAAACTGGCAATTCAAAGCCCTCATAGCTAGAGTGGAAGAAGTATAAACTTTCTTTCCCCATCTATCCAAAGCCTTGGCCTCTTTATCTGAAGGAACCGGATTCTTGACAACAGAAGCCTTAACACCTTTAGGCCCCTGACTAACAGTTTCTGGGTCTGCCCTAGGACTCTTAAAAAGATACTTATGAGCTTCAGGCACCCTGTAATACCTATCCGGTTTAACAGGAGCAGGAGGCAAAGAATCTGGATTAAGAGAAGCCTCTGTAAAAACATCTTCCACCACATCCAAAACAGGAGGTATAGCCAAAGGCCTATGCTGGGGTAAAACAAAATTCCCTAAGCCTTTTCCTGGAATCAGAGAAGTACTGACCTTCCCACTTAAAATGCCCCCTCATGGAATGAAGAGTTTCTGAAGAAGAAAAATCCTCAGGAGGAGAAGCAGAAGGAGTAGAATCATCCACATCAGAATCAGAATAAGGAGAATACTCCTGCAAGTCTTCAGTCAAGACTCTGAAACATCGAAGCCTGCTCAAAACTCCTAGCTCAGGCTCCACCCTAGGTCTCTTATCAGGAGGGGCAAAGAACCCTAATCAAAGTAATCAAATCTTCTGCCATTTTAAGCATATGCTTCTTGGGCACAGTTCCTGAAGAACTAGGGGTGACACCAACTGAAGCTAAACCTGGCCTGCCTCTGGGAGAAGCCTTGGAAACAGAAGGAGAGGGCCTAACCACCTTAGGAAGGGAGGGAGTATAGTAACCTGAGAAGCCCCTTCAGCCTGACCTGCCTCCTGAGAGGCCACATCCTGCAATAACAAAGTCTCTCCCTGGGATCCCAAAGAAACCTCCGTGGAACCACCGGCTCCACCGACACCTCTAAAGAACCGGGCGTCCGCACGGACGGTTCTTCCAGCCTAGGCTTAACTGCTTTGTCCTTGCGCTTCTCGAAGAAGCGGGCGCCGGAGCATCCGACGGCATTTTATAATTGCACCGCTTCCAAGACTAACCTGGCACAATCTAACCTTCTCTTTATAGTGCGCTTATTGAATCTAGCACAAGAGCGACACCCAACAACGCCGTGCTCAGGCCCTAAACAAGGAATACACAAAGTATGATAGTCTCTATGCGGTATCTGTTTCCCACAAGAAATACAATTATTCACTTTTTCTGACATCCGGTAAACCACTGAGGCAAGAAAAACTAAAATATTCCCAACGGGTACTTAGCCAACTTTGACTCGGTCTGAAACTCCGGAATCGAAAAATTTCAGAACGCCAACCGGCACTTGCAATGCTGCTTCTGCATCGGACCATGCGGCAAAAAAGACTGAGGATATGACGTCGGTCATGCGCACTTGTACCCTGACGTCCTGATGTCAGTCAAATGCGCCTTGACCGACGTCAGCCTTATACTTTGATATTCGGGCCGACCGAGGACAGCGGACTACCCAAGTGTAAGGACTGCAGCAATGTGAGATGAAGAACATCTGTAACTATAACAGAAAGGGACAGGAAAGCTACCAACACTGGTAGAAAGGAGTACCAAAGTACAGAAGACTACCAACAATGGTAGACATACTACAGCAAGCGCGGGGAGAAAAATGAAAAACTACTACAAGATGTTTCTCTCTCTTTTTTAATAAAGAGAAGTAGAAGGAAAGGATTACTACCAACAATGGTAGTTGCAAGATACAGCGAAGTGTATAAGAAAAGGAAGGATGGAGGCAAAAGATTTATAATAGAAAAGGGTAGGCTAAAGAAGAAAAATCAATAACTATATACTATTAAGTAAAAAAACAGTAAGTTATAGCAAAAACTTTAAAACACATCAAGAAAATTGAACTTTGCTTGAGAGCAATTTGGCAATGCATCTATCACAGGAAGTGACATACGAGATCTGAGGTAAACTGAAGAGGAGCATTATGGATAGGACTTAAGCCCGAGAGTTTTTGGTTCTTGTGGGCTGTAGTAATGGCCGAACTGGTTTTACTGCTCGGAACCAAACCCATATGCCAAGGAATCAATGAAGACTGACAACATCAGATGTTGGCTTTATTTGCAGATGATATTATTTTGTAACCAATATACAATGCTAAGATGTCTTTTTCTGGGCTTAACATTTTGGGACAGTTTCAAGTATTTTTTCAGGATATAAAATTAATCAAGATAAAACAAAGGTTACAGCCATAAATTATGAATCCACACATGACGTGGTTCAGCAAAACCCATCTTTATGGGGGCATTATATGTTGACGTATTTAGGGGTATGGGTTAAAAGGACTTCTGTTACACCAGCTAGGGATATATGGGAAAATAATACACAAAAGATTAAAAAAAAAAAAAACCCTGAGAAACTGGAACTCTTATTCATGGATCTGGATAGTACATACATACATGAAAATACTTCAAAGCATGGGCATTAATGCCCTTCTAGCTTGCCAATATACCAGAACATGTGTTCCCATAATAAGTGTACAGGCTGTTCTTAAAAATATCTAAACTAGTACTTGCTTTAATGTAATCTGGTAGTTTGTTCTATGCATCAGCTGTTCTGTCAGAGAACCAATTAGTACACTTCTCATTCCTACAGAATCTTCTACATAAGTTGTCTGATGATTCTTTAGTACTTTTTTATAACCCCAAACATTCCCAGAGGTAGTTGTCTCTAAATGCCCTGTATTACCCGAATAAGATAGTAAGATGTATAAAACACAGAAAAAACCCAAAATAGGGTCAACCAGCAATTCAAAATAGCCACCGACCACTATGTTGAGACACAAGAGCGTGAAGGCTGGTTTGTAGTAAAGATTTATTCCAACATGAACAACGACTAAGCGCTTTCACCAATCACTGGCATCATCAGAGTCGTATACAATTACAACATCATCACTTAAATACCCACCACCCACTTAATTAGTAATTAGACCAATTAATTAATTAGACAAATAATTTATACATAGTTGCATTGAATGATTAAAAAAATTTTAAACATTAAAATCTACCTCAAAATATCTAATATTATGAACCTACTACTTAACCAATAAGCAAGTAAGTACAAAAACATGGAAATATATATATGCAATTATAAAACCATAAAACTAAAATTCTTAAATACATACAAACACAACACATTCAAAAATGTGTATACATTAAACATACTTTATTCATTTGTTTCATTTAAATGATTGCAATACCACTGTTAACTTTCAACACTGACCTAATTGCAAACTGCATATTCAAACATATACTTGATTAATATTCAATATTGCTAATTGTTTAAATTCCTAGACAACACATATTGTACTGCAAGAGTATTAAATATCAATCACAAAAGAAAAAAACACATATAAAAATACATGTAAAAAAACACAAGAAAAGCACGTGTTTAAATATTTAAATAATTAAATAAACATTCACCAATATTATATTAAATAATATATTAAATAATATAATTGCATATATATTGCAGTTATAATGGGTAGTCCATATTCAAGTTGAGATGAGAGTATTCACTTACCTATGGCATTGTTGGCTGGCTTTGTCAGAAGAGGCAACAATTTGTTCACCCAGAAAAGTAATGTGTTGATCTTTTTGTATGTTTTGAATGTGCAGTTGAAATGTGCAGTTGAAAGTTAACAGGTTGATCTAGCCAAATGCCAAGGTATTTCAAGGATGTGGTAGCTTCTATTTTGGTATTTTTAACATCTTTAATATTAAGGAAGCTGGGTGGTTTAACTATTTTTTGGTTGGTTCCAGACAGCATTGCTTTTGTTTTTAAGGGGATTAAATATATGTTTCTGGCCTATTAGCCACTGATTGACGGCTTAGAAGTCATCTTCGAGCTTAGTTTGTATAACAGAGTGGGATTTGTTTGACCTATAGATGACCATGTCATTTGCATAAAGAATTAGAGGCAACTCAAGATGATCAAATGGGAGTTGTTAACAAATATGAAAAATAGCAGAGGGGCTAAAGTGGAAGCCTGTGGGACTCTTTTCATAAGGGGAGCGGTTTGAGAGGTGGTGATGCCTACTTTCACACCGAAGAATTTACAGGTGAGGAAGTCTACAAACTAAGGTTTTTCACTGACAAATTAACAGAAATAGGCATTAGTGACAAACAGTAAATAGGCAAGAGGGGGCTGGAATTTACTTGAGAAAACTGAGAAATGACAGAGGGTATCAGAAAAGTACAGTTTTGTACCTACCATAAATGTAGATGTTCGAGTGCTAATACAGCTGCAGTCATAACAGATGGGTTCTCCTGCCGTCAGGTGGGTCCTCGATCGGCCGAATTCCAAAGTCTAGGTCCGGCGTCGGTTGTCGTCGCTTCTTCCCTGACGTCAGTGCGCCAGGGGTATAAAAGAACCAGCCAACGCCATTTTCTTCAGTTTTTCTTGCCCCAGATGTCAGGTGCCCCCAGAAGGAAGGCAATACATAAATTTGTGTAATAAAGCAATGCAATATAATCAAAATATAGTAGTTGCAAGCAAATACACCATAAAAGAATACCCCAATCAGGTTGTATGAGGAGGTGTTAGCCAATAGGCCTGTCCCAAGAGGGGAAGGAGGGAGGGAAACCTGGACTGCAGCTGTATTAGCACTCAAACATCTACATTTATGGTAGGTACAAAACTGTACTATGTTCATCGTGCATACAGCTGCAGTCATAACAGATGGGTAGAATCCCAAAGCTAAGAGTGGAACTAGGAGGAGCCAGAATGCCCTGCAAGACTGCAGTGGCAAAGCCTGCTCTAGTTTTGGAGTATAATGGTAGGTGGTAGTACTTGGAGAAGGTATGCACAGAACTCCAAGTGGCTGCTTCCAAAATATCTTTGGTAGGAACTCCTCTCAGGAAAGCTGCAGAGGTAGCTGTGGCCCTTGTGGAGTGAGATCTGATGCCTGCAGGTACAGTTTTACCATGAAAAGAGTAACAAAAGCGTATGCAGTGGGCTATCCATTTTGAGATTGTCTTTTTGGAAATTGGCTTCCCTTGAGCTCCTATAGCATAGGACACAAAGAGCTGTTCTGATTTTCTGAAAGTCTTTGTTCTGTCCAAATAATAACGCAGCTGTCTGTGGATGTCCAAGGAATGTAGTAGTCTCTCCCCTTTGTTTTGAGGATTAGGGTAGAAGGTAGGTAAGTGTATAGCCTGATTCAAAGCTACCCTGGATACCACCTTTGGCATAAAGGATGGGTTGGTTCGTAAGGAAACTCTGTCCTGATGGAAGATGATAAAAGGCTGCACAGCCATGAGGGCTTGTAGTTCCGATACCCTACGAGCTGAGGTGATAGCCAGAAGGAAAGCTGTTTTCCAGGACAAATATCTGTTGAGGCAGCTGGCTCAAAAGTAGGCAAGGTCAGCTTTTCTAGAATGAAATTGAGATCCCAAGCAGGTATTGGTTGTTTCCTTGGGGGTTTTATATTCTTAGCCCCTCTGAGGAACTGTCTTAAGAGGGGGTGAGAGAATAAAGGTGGATCAGTGTTGTATTCTGCAGAAATGGCTGAGGCATGGATTTTGATGGAGGAGAATGAAAGTCCACTGCTTAACAGCTCAGCTAGATGCTGTAATATTTGAGGTAAATTCAGTTTTCCAGGATTCTGGCCCTTTTTCTCATTCCAGGCACAAAACCGTTTCCATTTTGCGGCGTAAGCTTTTCTAGTAGGCGGCCTTCTGGCCTCCAAAATGACATCCTGCACCTCCTTGGAGAGTAGGGTCTGATGTGATGTTAAGAAATCTTCCATGCGGCCACATTGAGTGTTTTCAGCTGACTGTGAAGAGTTTTGAAGCTGTACTGAGTCAGAAGAAGAGCCATTAGAGGTAGGGTCCATGGAGGGGAATGAGTCAGGCTCCACAGGAGTGGGTACCAGTGCTGTCTTGGCCAGTCTGGAGCAATGAGAATCATCTTTGGTCTGTCTGCTCTGGTTTTTAATAGAACTTTGGGCAGCAGAGGAAGAGGTGGAAAGGCATAAACTGTCATTGTTGTCCAACTGAAAGAGAGAGCGTCCACTCTCCAGGCCTGTGGATGAAAAGTCCTTGAGCAGAATTTTGTCAATTGGCGATTTTTGTGGGAGGCAAAGAGATCTATGTCTGGCCTTCCCCATGCTTGAATTATCTCTGTAAAAACTTGAGGATGCAACTTCCATTCGTGTGGATCTGTCATATTTCTGCTTAGGTTGTCTGCCAGAGTGTTTTCCTTGCCTGGCAAGTACTGTGCTTGAAGTTCGATTTGTAAGTCCAGAGCCATGTTCCAAAGTGACATGGCCAGCCTGCATAGGGGGTATGAATGGGTTCCTCCCTGTTTGTTTATGTACCACATTACTGTGGTGTTGTCTGTCCTTATCAATAGTTGACCTGGATGCAGAATGTCTTTGAAAGCTGTAATAGCATTTATTACTGCTAGCATTTCCGTGTGATTGATGTGAAGGTGCTTTCCTTTTTGGGACCATTTGCCCTGAATGCACCGATCTGTCATGTGCGCCCCCCAGGCGTTGTCCGAGGCATCTGTTGTGATGACTTGATTTGCTTGAGGCTTGCAGAATGGGAGACCTGTGTTTGTTTGGCATGCTTGAACCCACCACAGAAATTCCTTTTGAAGACATGGAATTAGTGGTATTATTGTTTCCAAGCTGTGGCTGTGTTGAGACCATAGGTTTTTCAGGTACCATTGAAGTTTCCTCATATGCAGCTTTGCACATGGGATTAGTAGGATGCAAGATGCCATGAATCCCAGAGCCTGCAGGATTTTCCTTGCAGTCAACCTGGTGAAATTTGCTAGTGTTCTGAAGTATTGAGTTAGTTGCCCCTGCTTCTCTGGCGTGAGGTAGGCCATCTGGGTGTTTGTGTCCAAGTTGGCACCCAGGAAAATTATTTTCTGAGAGGGTATTAGCCTTGATTTCTTTTTGTTGACTGTGTATCCCAGAGAATTCAACAACATTATTACAAAAGCCAGATGTTTCAGAAGTATGTGCTTGCTGTCCGCTTGGATCAGGCAGTCGTCCAAATATGGGTATATTTGTATCACTTGAAGTCTGCAGTAGGCAATTACTGATGCCAGGCATTTCGTGAATACTCTGGGTGCAGTAGATAAGCCAAAGGGCAATGCAGAGAATTGATAATGGGTTGAACCTGCAAGAAATCTGAGGTATCTTCTGCAATTTTGTCTGATTGGGACATGCAGGTATGCCTCCTTGAGGTCCAATGATACCAGCCAAGACTCCTTGCCCAGCATGGGAAGAAGCTGCTGTAATGTAAGCATCTTGAATTTTGGTACGAGTAAAAATGTGTTTAGGATGGATAGGTCCAAAACAGGTCTCCAATCTTTTCCCTTCCTTGGTACCAGGAATAGTCTGGAATAAAAACCTTGATCTTGTTCGTGAGTAGGTACCTCTTGAATAGCTTTCATGTCCATGAGATCTGAAATTTGTCTTTGTGCCTCTGCCCTTTGATTGTATGGCAAGTTTGGCATGCCCCTCATTTTTGGAAGGGTGTGAAAAAGGAATCTGTAGCCTCTGTTTATAATGTCCAGGATCCATTTGTCTTTTGTGACAATATGCCAATTTTTTTGAAAATAATGCCAGTTTTCCGCCTAAGGGTGCTGCCATTTGAGCCTTGCTTGGCATGCAAAGGGGAAAGTCATTGGGCTTGCTTTCTGAATGGCTGCGAACTATCCTCACCACCTCTTTGTGTAGGAGCTTGCCATCGTCTGCCTCTAAACGATCCTTGAGATTGCCCTCTGCCGCCTGTATCTACCTCTTTGGGGTCTGTCCGTGGCTGGAAAGGACCAATTTTTGGAGGGCCAATTTCTACTGAAACGTGGAGGTTGTACCTATAGAAAATCTTTCACTGTTTGCATTGATTTAGCCTTTTCCTCCATTTTCTTTAATACCTCCTCAAATTTAACACCAAATAATACATCCTTTTGTAGAGGGGCATCTAGTAATTTAGCTTTGACATGATCTGGTAAGGTTTGCTCCTTGAGCCAGGCATGTCTACGTATGACTGATCCTGTAACAGCAGCTCTACATGAGGCCTCTAGAGCATCAAAACCACATTGCAGGGTATGTTTACCCACTTGTTCTGCACTATGCATCAAATCCTGCAACTCCTTCAAGTCTGGTTGTTCAGGTTGTGACATTTTACTTCTCAACTGTGATAACAGAAACTGTTGGTACTTTAGCATATGGAACTGGCAGTTTAATGCCCTCATGGTTAAGGTGGCCGAGGTGTATACCTTTTTTCCCCACCTTTCTAAAGATCTGGAATCTCTCTCGGAAGGTAATGGGTTTTTAGCAGTGGAGGCCTTAATTCCCTTGGGGCCCTGTGAGATAGTTTCTGGGTCAGCCGCATGACTTTTGTATAAAAATTGGTGTGAGTCAGGAACCCAGTAGTACCTGTCAGGCTTGACTGGGGCTGGAGGTAAAGAATCCAGGTTAAGGCAGGCCTCCGAGTACACATCATCTAGTATGTCTAAGACAGGAGGTATAGCCAGAGGCCTGTGCTGGGGTAGCAAGAGAAAATCCCTAAGCCTTTTCTTGGAATCTGAGTACTCTTGGCCTTCCCAGTGGAAGTGTTCCCTTAAGGTATGCAAGGTTTCCCCAAATGAGTAATCCTCTGGGGGGGGGGAGACAGAGGGAATGGACTCCTCAGCATCAGAGTCTTCAAAAGGGGAGTAAGAATGTTCCTGTTCATCAGAGTGCTCTGAAATAATGGAGGCCTGGTCAGAGGAGGGGGATTCTTCCTCCACTCTGGGCCTTTTGTCCGGGGGGGGGGGTTGAGAACCCCTGATAAGAGTAATCAAATCCTCAGCCATTTTAAGCATCTGTTTTTTAGGCATGGGGCCTGGAGAAGGGTCCTGTGGAGCTTGTCTCTTAGAATGCATGGCTGCTTTAGACTTAGAGAAAGCCTTGATAGAAAAAGAAGAGGAAGGTCTGAAGACACCTTGAGAGGAGGCAGACCTGTCTACATTTTGAGATTCACCACCAAGAGTGGCTTCGGTATCTGTAGTCGGGGTGTGGGCCGAGGAGCCTGCGACCTCGGGCACAGAAAACACCGCCAATGAAGTGTCGTCGGTAGGCAGGGGCTGCGTAGGCACCTCACTGAGAACTGGACCACCTGTAGTCGGCTTTGGCGTGGTGTTGGTAGAGGCCGCGGACCTCATGTGTCGGTCCTTATCTTTGCGTTTTTTAGACAAAACTGGAGTCGGAGTATCCGACAACATGATATAGTTAAATTTCTTGCCAAAATAGTGCTGGGCGAACTCCGCCCAACACTTAATGGTGTGTTCGTTGAATGTAGCACAAAAACGACAGACCGAGACGTCATGGTCTGGGCCTAAGCAAGGAATGCAGAGGGAATGAAAATCCTTATGCGGTATTTGCTTCCCACAAGAAATACAATTATTAACTTGGTCTGAGGCAAGAAAAGTTTCCCCAACGGGATACTTAGCTTTCAAAAAGACTTCGGTTGCAAAATTTTCGTAATTTCAGGAGCTGGCCAACCGGCACTTGCGAACTGCTTCTGCTTCGGGAACCGCACGGCAAGAAAGACTGAAGAAAATGGCGTCGGCTGGTTCTTTTATACCCCTGGCGCACTGACGTCAGGGAAGAAGCGACGACAACCGATGCCGGACCTAGACTTTGGAATTCGGCCAACCGAGGACCCGCCTGACGGCAGGAGAACCCATCTGTTATGACTGCAGCTGTATGCACGATGAACATCATGTAAACAGGAAGGGAAAGGTAACTGAGTGGGATGAGGCTAAGATGGCATTTGGACTGCAGACTGCCAGCTGTCTTCCCAACCAGGGAAGAATGTAGACAAAGAAAATAGGATAAGGAAATCTAAAGTGAACTCCCTGCTCTGCTAACATTTTTAGTTGAACCTAAAACAGAAGCTGATGTTAAAAAATGGAAAATTAGTAGGGCATATAAAATATTGCACGATAACAGTTAAGAATCAATCAGAAGAGGTTAGAAGAGAGATGATAGAGAAACTGGAAAATTAATTTACAAGAGAACAATGGGAGGACATGTATGGCTCCCAAGTATGCAACAAAGTCCAGAAGGTTTAGGACTATACCCCAAGCAGTCTTCAAATACTTTTTCTTCAGGTAGATAAGGAACACTGGAGGTGTGATGGGGATGAAAGAGGTAACTAGGAACATATTTGACAGAGTTAACAAGTTGTCATATTTTAAAATTCCCTACAGGGTACTATGTTAGAAATACTGGGTGAGCAAATGGCTGTAACTAAGGACATGAATCTTTTCAGCTGAGACAGGATCTGAATTGCCTAGACCTCTTCTTCTTTCGGCTTTTCCCGGTTAGGGGTCGCCACAGCGGACATCCGGTCCGCTAATGATTGGCAGAAGATTTTTACGGTGCCAAGGTGCCAGCTCGATGCCCAACCTTCAACGAAGGTACGCCCATTCACACATGTCTTTCGAACATCACTCGACCACGGGGAGGAAATGCAGACTCCACACAGAAGGCGCTCCAGCCGAGAATCGAACGGGAGAACCTCTTGCTGTGAGGCGACAACGCTACCGCTGCACCACCGTGGCTTCATCTGAATTGCCTAGACTAAAAAATGAAAATCAAAGTCTAAACCAACTGTGTCTGAAGTACTGAATATTGTAAAAGAGATAAAAGAACTGTAAATGGATCTTAAGAAAAGGGAAGATGCAAATTAAAAAGACATAAATGGAATTGAGGTTTAAGGGAAGGCAGGAATTTGTAATTTAAGTAACAGAATGCTGGATTGATGTTAGTTATAAAGAAAGAAACCGTGTGTTGTACAATACATGTAAATGGAAAATGTGAATATGGCTTGTTTTCTTTTCCATTAAAGTTTGTTTGCCTATGTCTTAAGTGATAATTTAATAAAGGTAGTTTTATCTGTTTTGATGACATTACAGATATCAGTCTGCCTTCAAACATACAAAAAACAAAACCCCTACTTTTTCCTTATTGCTCATAAACTTCTACTGATCATTAGAAACACCTGCCAGAAGACGGACATTTGTTTCAGATAGTATTTGTGACAAGGGATATATTTGGGATGCGACTGTTTAATTTAATGTTACAGTGGTCATAAATGCTATGCAGATCATGATTCAGGTAAATGTATAAGATACAAATTCAGGCCATTTCGAAACATTTTTTTTATATGAAATTAAACATTTGACTTTGACTCTGTCTTCAAATGTTGTCCTATGCTTGCAATTCAATTTACATGAGGGGACTACTTGCATTTATGCAATTAGTACATACTAAGTAAACATTTTGCAAGTGAAACATGTTTGCAGATTTCTTCTGATTTGCTGTTATTAAAAAAGAATCTTGAAGTGACAACTTCAAGTGCTGGAACTTTTTCAATGTGTATAAGCTTCAATTGCTGACTACCCTTTAGATACATAAAAGCACAAATATATATGTATGTGTGTGTACATATATGTGCATATATACATACACATATTTATACACACACACACACATATATACACTCACACAAACGTGTACACACACACACATATATATATATATATATATATATATATATATATATATATATATATATATATATATATATATATGAGAAAGATATATATATACATATATATATATATATATATAAATAGTAAATATATATATAAATAATATATATATATATATATATATATATAAATATATATATATATATATAAATAAATATATATATATATATATATATAAATAAATATATATATATATAAATAAATATATATATGTATATATAAATAAATATATATATATCTATAGAAATATATATATATATATATATATATATATATATATATATATATATATATATATATATCTATTACATAAATATGATTATAACATTTTTGGTAGAACATACCAATATGAGAAACACAAAACGAGTGACCACAAAAAAGCGAAACAAAAAATGAGACGCACAAAATGAGAGCATCACAAAACATTGACCACTTCTATTCTACCAACAGTAAACCACTACAAAACAAGTCTGGTCTGAATAGTGGCACTTGTTAGGGAATGGGATTTTAGTAACGTAAAGTGCAGGCTAGAGGCCGGAGTAGGGGTAGGGTTAGTGTTAGGTCAAGATCTAACCATGACCACCTGCAGTCTGAACAAGAAAATGCGAAAAGGTCCTCCATATGCTAGCACAAGTTTCATAAGTAAAATTCCACCTCCGTTCAGAACTGGAAAGGAAAATGAAACGTCTTCATATAGAATCATGGAAAATACAGGGCAACTGGTCCACATGGCCATTTTCACCTTGCTAGTACCCACTCCTTGACCTTTCCTCGCTTTTTCAAGGAGGGATAGTCCAGTCATGCCATGGGTGAATCTGTGAATACCTATCAAATTGTCTAACTCCTTTTTCAGTTAAGATTGTGTGTCACATCGCTTGACCTGGAGTGGAACCTTGTTCCACAGAAGGGGTAGTCTCATGATAAATCTGTCTCTCCACCATGATTTACTTATTTGTTGAAGCAGGCTGAGATCCCTGGTCCTACGGTTTACTGGACTGTTTGATTTGTGGAGATAGAAGAGGTCTTGGACAGCTATATTCCTAATGGCCTGAAAAGCAAGACAGACTGTCCTTAAGAAGTCTACAAGACACTAAATACAGGAATAGAGCTGCCAGCCTGGTCAGGTCTTTTAGGCCAGTGACCTTTATTTGATAGTTAGAACTGTTTGGGGTCTCTCTAACTGCCTAATATGTCTAGTACGATACATCTCAAAAGGGGCATTGCATTCTGTGATGGGTCTGATCAGTGCATATGGGTAGGGATTTCAGATCCAGAGAAGATACTCTTTGTGATCAGCTTCACCAGGCAGAAAGATTTCCAAACCACTGCTCCAATATAATGATCAAAGGAGAGGGAATCCTCAATCCATGTTCCAAGGTATCCAACAGCTTTATTTTGGAGTTGGCTGTTGTCTATACTAGAAGATGGGTTACGGGATTATTTACCAAATTTTTGGTGCATCAGCTATTAAAATGTGTTCAAGTTGTAGCTCCTGCATGTCAAAAAGGGATTTGAAGGTGATACCCTCCATATATGATTAACCAGAGAACCCCATTTTTTTATTTGGTGATGAGAGAAGTACATGCCCTAACACAGATCCCCAAGGAGCTCCTCTAGCTACCTTCATGTTCTCGGAGGATGCACCTGCCACCCTCCCTATGTGGGTTCAGTCCCTCAGCCAATTTGCTATCCACCCAACTATAAAGGGTTCAATTTAGAGCTCATTTAGCTCGTTAATTATGTTAACATTTTGTACAGTTAAATGGTTGGCAAGGTCAAGATATGATGTATGGGCAAGCATGATTGCCATCCATAAATTGTGTTACTCTCTCAAAGAAGTTTACCAGGTTAGACAGGATCTACCCTTAACAAACTGTAAGAAGATGCAAGTCTTATAAGATATCTAACTTCATAGTTTATCAGGTCTGTTATGTGCCATTTCATAGCTTTGCTAATGGGTCTGTAGTTTCCAGGGTTCATGTCGGAGCTGCAATTGTGAAGTGGCATCACAACTGCTAAGTGTCATATGTCAGTGACAAATCCAGTGGATAAGCTGAAGTAGAATACTTGCAAGAATGGGTCCAACAGTTCATGTGTTGTGCTGTTCAGCAGGCAGACAGATATGCTACAATGTCCCATGGAGGATGTATTTGTTTTAGAAATTACCTTTAGCAGATGTTTTCACATCCTTTGGGATATGTGGGTTTTGTATAGTTGTCTTGGGAGTGAAATTTGCACCGAATTTGTTAATTCATAGACACAGATGCTATATGCCACATCAGGAATATTTTGTCCTCTAGTGCGTTCCTTGACTATTTGGTCCAGGGAGCACTTGCTTATACTAGCAAGGAATTTTTGGGCGTATTCTACATCTGAGGTATAGGTATCCCAGTTTATTGAAGGGTGTCCAATGATGATGGAATTCCCGTGTATATGAAGTTCATCCAGTATATTTAGGAATCAAACATGGTTTTCAGAAGACATTCAGAGGGTCCTATAACATGCTAGGTCCTATAACATGCTATTAATTACAGTAACAAAAAAAACAAATATATATATATATATATATATAGCTCAGCTGGTGGTTCTCTAGGAATCTGCCTTAAGGTAATGTGCTTTGTTTAACCATGGGTACTCAGCTGAAGTTTCTATTGGGTCAAAAGACATGGTAGGCACAAAACACTGATACAGATAGTAATTTCTGCACTTTGAAATCCATTTCAGTAATAATACACACATGAATGTGCTCTATAGGCAGGAGGTCCTCAAGTTCAAGCAAGTTTGTCATATAGACTCCTAGCAGAGCTACCTTGATATTGTCTGGCTCTTGATTTGTGTTTTTTTTTTTTTGGGTTTAAAGTCAGAAAATGTTACAGTACTAGAGACAAATAAAAACTATCATGCTAAAATATACTTCAGTTCCACCTGTGGACAAAACATCAAAGAAGGCAGGAGGTATTTGAGCTAGAACAGTATAGCAAAGCAATCAAATATAAAAATGGAATATGCTAGCACAAATGTAATCTCCAATTCTTGTGACAATCAGTTATGCCAGGAGAAGTGGAGCAGTGGATGTGTAACATATAGACCCCTAGCCCTCAGTAGCATCCTGCCATCACCCAGAATTATACCACAGTACAAGGACAACATTATTGACCTCAAAAATTGGCTAAGCTTCTGGTGTCATTCTAAGGGGATCCAGTATCTGTCTGCCTGGGATGACATGATCGACAAACCATGATGCTTTGCCAAAGATGGCATGCACCTGTCGCCCCCTGGGATTCCGGATACTGGCTAAGGCTCTAGCCACCCCTATAGTGCCTTTTTAGGCAAGGTTCAAATGACAAATTCACCACCCTAACAGGTACAGGCAAGAATAATCTGAGGTTATTGCTACTCAATGCTAGAAGACTAAACCTCAAAACGCACTCTCTAGGCACTCCTTAAGATGGAGAACATCGACATCTGTGCAGTGACAGAGACCTGGTTCAAGGCTCCAGAGAATATCCCTGCATTACCAGGCTATAATTCATACCACACCTTTCGACCACCTAACCTGGACCGAAACACTAAAGGTGGAGGCGTGTCTATATTCATTAGGGATATCCACACCTCCAGGCTAGTTGCTCAGCATAATGCATCCGAGATTATCCAAGTGCAACTAACTCTGGGCAAGACCACAATCCAAATTGTAGCTTGCTACAGATCTCCCCCACCATGCCCCAGGATTCCCACTTCTCATTTCTTGATACACTAGAAAATATTAGGGTACAACCTAACACCCTAATAATGGGCGATTTCAACTACCCTACCATTAACTGGGAAAACTACTCATGTACCAACTCTTGTGCTGAACGTTTTCTGGAATTCATAAATTCCAATGCCATGGATCAACTTATCCACACCCCCACCAGGGGCAGCAATATCCTAGACCTGGTTATTACCAACATGGGCAACCAGTGCTCCTCACCAGAGGTCACTTCCTCTTTGGTCAGATCAGACCACAAGCTAATCACCCTAGATATCCACATCCCTCCCCCACCCCCCATTAGGGATACCACAGTAAAACATTTCTCTAAAGCCAACTTCACACTTCTTAAGACAGAAATGGCAAACTTCACGATACCCATGCTGACGGACAATAGAGGTATGACTGCTGAATCCTACACAAATGCACTTTATAAGCACTTACATGAGTGCGTGGATCGTACAATCCCTAACAGAACCAAGATGCTATCATCCAAAAATATGAAGCCAATCTGGTGGTCCCCTGCCATAAACAAACTCTACAACAGAAGAAAGAAACTGTTGCAAAAGGAGTAAAATCCCATGACTGGAGAAACTCCCTGGTCAGCCTCAGTAAGAAGCTGAGATCCCTCATAAAATCCTCCAAAGCTAGTTATGAAAACAAAATCACCACTGACTCTAAAGACAACCACAAAGCATTCTATAGCTATGTCAAGAATCTCAATGGCAACACTCAGATCTGCTCTGAGTTACAGCACAATGGCACTAAATATACAGAACCAACTGATATTGTTAACATCCTGACAGATAGGTTCAGTGCTAACTTTACTCCCCTGTCATCCCCTAAAGGGCCCATCTCTATACCAGAAGAATGCAAAGTTCCTGTAATCACGGCTGCACTGGTAAAAAACACACTATCCAAAGCCAAGAACACAGCATCCATGGGACCTGACGACATCCCAGGCTGTGTTCTACATGAACTACAGAACAAACTGGCGCCCCACCTAAGTACCATGTTCAACCATAGCCTCACCTCAGGCTATGTTCCCACTGAGTGGCACACAGCGACAGTTATCCCACTCCACAAAGGGGGAGCCACCACAGACCTCGGAAAATACTGCCCCATTAGCCTAACGAGCCTGGTCTGCAAGGCTATGGAACGTATCATCATGGAACTTATAAACAATGACATTGGTAATCTCCAAACTCAGGACCCCACCCAGTTCGAGTTTGTAAAAGGCAGATCATGTCTCCTAAACCTGACAGACTTCTTTGAAGCAGTCACCAAAGCCGTAGATGAGGGTAAGGTGGTTCACATAGCCTATCTATATCTCGGCAAGGCTTTCGACATCATTCCCCACTCTGGAATTATAGATAAACTCACTAAACTAGGTATAAATCCTATGTCACAAGATGGGTTGCCAACTGGCTCACTGACAGAACCCTCACTGTGAAAGTAGCAGACTCCAAATCCAACTTCAGACCAGTGACAAGTGGAGTACCACAGGGTTCAGTCCTGGGTCCTCTCCTGTTTGGTATCTATTTCTCTGAAGTACAGGCCAACACAGAAGGTCTTTGGCTAACGAAGTTCGCAGATGACTGCAAACTAGGAGCCATAATCAAAAGTCCAAAAGATGTGGACATCCTACAAAAGGGCCTCGTTGAGACAGATGCCTGGTGTCAAAGCCATGGCCTCAAGCTCAATGCCAAAAAGTGCATTGTCATCCCTTTTGGTAAAAACTCTGTACCCATGAACTACCACATAGGCGGTGGTCTACTTAACACCGAAAGTGTGAAAAGAGACCTTGGGACACAGGTGGACAGTAGTCTCTCCTGTGATGATCACATCACCACAGTAGTCAGTAAATCCTTCTAAGTGGCACACCTCATCACAAAAGGTTTCTCTTCCAGGAAAAAAAAGAGGTCCTTGTTCCCCTCACTGCCACCATTAGACCCATTATAGAGTACAATGCCCCTTTCGGTATGTACCTCAAAAGACATCTACAACAACTGGAAAGGCCACAGAAATACCTCACAAAGAGGATTACCAGCCTCAAACAGATGCCGTACGCAGACTGTCTCAAAAAACTGCAGCTTTACTCCATCGCCTACTCAGAGGCGATCTCTGCCTAACACACAAAGTTATGTCAAACCCAGAGCTTTTAGACATGCTCCACTTAAAGAAATCTCAATCCCTACGAGCTACACGCTCTGGGGACCTAAACCTTGTCATCACAATAAACAGAACATGCTGGAGGATAGATTCCTGTCCCAGAGACTTCCCTTACTCTGGAACAAACTACCTATCTATATCAAACAAAGCTCCTCATTAGCACTCTTCAAGAAAGATCATGATGACTGGATGGGAGATAGGAAATTCACCCTGGGGATCACTTCTGTGGCTCTGCACGACAGTGGCACAGGTAAATAAATTTTCTTGAGTGGTGAAAGCCAGGGTATCCTTGGCTAGGCTTATATAGGCCCTAAGGCCAATAGCCTAGTACCTGCCTATGAACCTATGAACATATAAGCCAGCACAGCTAGCTGGCATTTAGTGAAGAATTACATATGTGAATATCAAACTGATTTGTACAGATGTTTGTGTTTTGTATATATTCTTGTGCTGAAAATGTATTTGCAAAGTTGTGTTAAAATGTATCAACAGCGTGCCCTGCTGGAAAGAAAAAATGTACAAGTAATCATTGTAACTAAATTAAATGTATATGTTTTAACAGAGGATACTGGAAGAGAAGAGTTAATCACAATCCATTTGCAGCAATCTTTGAAAAATCATTGAAATTAAATTAGACCATAAAGATTGCATCTTACAGTTTTGGTTGCAGCCGCAGAAAATGACTGTGAGAAGTCTGGCTTAGTAGCGCTGTAGGAGGACTAGAAATGTTAAAATTGTTTTATGACTTCCAGGAGCTGCAGTACATCTGGGAAAACCTCTATCGCTGCGTGTGGTAACACGTATGTGCTAAAATCCTGGCAGCTTCTAGTGTTGGTGATAGTGTGGTAAACAGAGTCAGATGACTAGATGTGATGTCATTCTGTAAGTTATCCCAGAAATAATATTTATATCTTATATTGAGAAGTCTCTCAGTCAGACCTAGCACTCTGTTTTGGAAGTGACATAGAAGGATCCCGCACCTACTTCATCTCCCCTTGCTCTAGTAAGTAGACCAGGGGATAGAATTCTTTAGATTAGTCAGGAAAATATAGTGAGATTAGTTAAGTATTGTTTTTCTTTAACTGTGTGAACCTGTCCACCTGTGCTTAATATTTCCTGTGATTGAAACTCTAGATATAGCATATTTTCATGTTCTTTATTATTAAATGTATTTAAACTTCTCATTGTGGCTGGTCCTTTTAGAAAATATTTAAGTGGGCATAGGCTGGAATCATTTCCTCTTTTAGGCAGGCTGGTATACACCAATCCTTTGGCTTCGCACACCTTGGCCAACTGATTCTTTGACAGCTTGCCATAATCCTCTGCTGACATCTTTGCCTGCTTTCCCTGACTAAACTAAACTAAAAAAGCGTTATGTACTTACCATAACTTGGAATCCGTGCTGTCAGTGCCATTATTTATTACGGACGGGTGTTGGATCTGACCTTGGATCCAAGCTGGCAGAGTAACAGCTCCTGAGCTCAAGCTCCTCCCCTCCCAGGAACACCTGTAACCCATAAATTCACAGATAGAGTTTGAGTGATAGAAATAAGGACAGTGAAACTGTCCACAATAAGGAACAGTAGAACCAAACACACCATTACTCCATGAATCCCCGGTCACCAGAAGGATGGGGGATGGAGGTAAGAATATGATGAATAATGACACTGGATAGTACAGATTCCAAGTTATTGTAAGTACCTAACTATCTGTTGCTATCTGTGTCATTATTAATCATGGATGGGTCAGAGTCACCAGCTATCCATAACCGTGGGTGGTTTCAAGAAAGGACATGTACATAAGAACCAAATATAGCTCTACTCCTGGACACTAAATCCAGCTTGAAATGTGTTACAAAAGTATGGGGATTTGACCAAGTGGCAGCAGCAAAGATGTCATCTAAGGAAGTCCTTGACCAGAAGGCCAATAAAGTAGCCACAGACCTAGTAGAATGAGCTTTAATAGGCCTAGGAAGATCAATGTGATTGCTTTCATAAAAGTGAGCTAAGCAAAAAGCAACCCACCATGAAATAGACACTTTGGAAATGGCCCTACCTTTCCTGGCCTGAGAGAAAGTTATGAAAAGCTGAACTGACTTTCGAAAACTCTCCGCCCTCTTCAAACGGAAACGTAGCTGCCTATGTACATCCAGGCAAAGTAGTTTGTATTCCCCTTTGTTCAAAAAATTGGGAGAAAAGATGGGAAGCTGAATTGAATGATTAAGGTTACTTTCTGAGGCTACTTTAGGAATGAATGAAGGACTGCTCCTCAAAAAATCATGAAGGAAGCTTTAATGCAAAGAGCCTGCAATTCAGAAACCCTCTTGGCAGAGGTAATATCGACTAAAAAGGCTGTCTTTCAAGACAGAAACTTAATATCACACTTCACAGCAGACTGAAAGGGGTGGGTTATGTCAGGGACTGCCACACCAAAGTAAGATCCCAAGAAGGAGACGGATCTTTGAAAGGAGGCCTGAGCAAGAAAATACCCTTAAAGGCCTTGTACAGCCTAGAAGAAAACATGGGGCTGTCACTTACGTGAAAGTTAGAAAAAGCTGCCAGCTGAAGTTTAATCATTGAGAAGCTCACTCCTTGTTGAAACAGAGAGGAAAGGAACGACAAAATATCTGGAACGGGAGCTGCAAAAGGATCTATGTCCAGCTGATGAGCAGAAAGAAAGAACCTCTTCCACTTGCTGGAATAAACCTTTTTAGTAGGAGGCTTCTGGGAGGCCAAAATGATGTCCCTCACTGGGAAGGCAGCTTATTCTGGCTGACAATCACTGGAACTGGAGGTACCAGTGTCGGTCTTTATCTTTGCGTTTTGGCAGATTGGGTAGTCGGAGATCCGGCGGCATAATGTCGCAAAATCAGAACCGAAAAACTGTTCTGCGAACTCCGACCGGCCTTAAAGCGTTCGTGGGTTGAAGGAAGCACAGGCGAACAGGCTGCTACGTAAATGGGCTGTGCCTAAAGGCAGACAGTAAGAGTGGAAATCTTTATGAGGTATTTGTTTCCCACAGTTTAAACAATTGTTAACTTTTTCTGACATCGGCTGAGGCAAGAAAAAGTCTCAAGCAAGGTGTGCCAGCTTTAGAAGTCTTGGTAGTATTCGGTAGAAGTAATCTCTGGATCGACCGACCCGGCACTTGCGAACAGCTTCTGCTTCACCACGGTACGCGGCAAGAAAGACTGAGGAAAATGGCGTCAGCTGATGCCTTTATACCCGAAGACCAACAGAGATGACGTCGGGTGGAGTGCGACATCAGCGAAGCGGACCGGACTTTGGAATCCGGCCGACTGAAGGGCTGCCTGACGACAGGACAACCCACTTGTTATGACTGCAGATGCATCCATGAAGGACATTTCATACCACACCTTTCGACCACCTAACCTGGACCGAAACACTAAAGGTGGAGGCGTGTCTATATTCATTAAGGATATCCACACCTCCAGGCTAGTTGCTCAGCATAATGCATCCGAGATTATCCAAGTGCAACTAACTCTGGGCAAGACCACAATCCAAATTGTAGCTTGCTACAGATCTCCCCCACCATGCCCCAGGATTCCCACTTCTCATTTCTTGATACACTAGAAAATATTAGGGTACAACCTAACACCCTAATAATGGGCGATTTCAACTACCCTACCATTAACTGGGAAAACTACTCATGTACCAACTCTTGTGCTGAACGTTTTCTGGAATTCATAAATTCCAATGCCATTGATCAACTTATCCACACCCCCACCAGGGGCAGCAATATCCTAGACCTGGTTATTACCAACATGGGCAACCAGTGCTCCTCACCAGAGGTCACTTCCTCTTTGGTCAGATCAGACCACAAGCTAATCACCCTAGACATCCACATCCCTCCCCCACCCCCCATTAGGGATACCACAGTAAAACATTTCTCTAAAGCCAACTTCACACTTCTTAAGACAGAAATGGCAAACTTCACGATACCCATGCTGACGGACAATAGAGGTATGACTGCTGAATCCTACACAAATGCACTTTATAAGCACTTACATGAGTGCATGGATCGTGCAATCCCTAACAGAACCAAGATGCTATCTTCCAAAAATAGGAAGCCAATTTGGTGGTCCCCTGCCATAAACAAACTCTACAACAAAAGAAAAAAACTGTTGCAAAAAGGAGTAAAATCCCATGACTGGAGAAACTCCCTGGTCAGCCTCAGTAAGAAGCTGAGATCCCTCATAAAATCCTCCAAAGCTAGTTATGAAAACAAAATCACCACTGACTCTAAAGACAACCACAAAGCATTCTATAGCTATGTCAAGAATCTCAATGGCAACACTCAGATCTGCTCTGAGTTACAGCACAATGGCACTAAATATACAGAACCAACTGATATTGTTAACATCCTGACAGATAGGTTCAGTGCTAACTTTACTCCCCTGTCATCCCCTAAAGGGCCCATCTCTATACCAGAAGAATGCAAAGTTCCTGTAATCACGGCTGCACCGGTAAAAAACACACTATCCAAAGCCAAGAACACAGCATCCATGGGACCTGACAACATCCCAGGCTGTGTTCTACATGAACTACAGAACAAACTGGCACCCCACCTAAGTACCATGTTCAACCATAGCCTCACCTCAGGCTATGTTCCCACTGAGTGGCACACAGCGACAGTTATCCCACTCCACAAAGGGGGAGCCACCACAGACCCCGGAAAATACTGCCCTATTAGCCTAACGAGCCTGGTCTGCAAGGCTATGGAACGTATCATCATGGAACTTATAAACAATGACATTGGTAATCTCCAAACTCAGGACCCCACCCAGTTCGAGTTTGTAAAAGGCAGATCATGTCTCCTAAACCTGACAGACTTCTTTGAAGCAGTCACCAAAGCCGTAGATGAGGGTAAGGTGGTTCACATAGCCTATCTATATCTCGGCAAGGCTTTCGACATCATTCCCCACTCTGGAATTATAGATAAACTCACTAAACTAGGTATAAATCCCTATGTCACAAGATGGGTTGCCAACTGGCTCACTGACAGAACCCTCACTGTGAAAGTAGCAGACTCCAAATCCAACTTCAGACCAGTGACAAGTGGAGTACCACAGGGTTCAGTCCTGGGTCCTCTCCTGTTTGGTATCTATTTCTCTGAAGTACAGGCCAACACAGAAGGTCTTTGGCTAACGAAGTTCGCAGATGACTGCAAACTAGGAGCCATAATCAAAAGTCCAAAAGATGTGGACATCCTACAAAAGGGCCTCGTTGAGACAGATGCCTGGTGTCAAAGCCATGGCCTCAAGCTCAATGCCAAAAAGTGCATTGTCATCCCTTTTGGTAAAAACTCTGTACCCATGAACTACCACATAGGCGGTGGTCTACTTAACACCGAAAGTGTGATAAGAGACCTTGGGACACAGGTGGACAGTACTCTCTCCTTTGATGATCACATCACCACAGTAGTCAGTAAATCCTTCTAAGTGGCACACCTCATCACAAAAGGTTTCTCTTCCAGGAAAAAAAAGAGGTCCTTGTTCCCCTCTACTCGTCACTCATTAGACCCATTATAGAGTACAATGCCCCTTTCGGTATGTACCTCAAAAGACATCTACAACAACTGGAAAGGCCACAGAAATACCTCACAAAGAGGATTACCAGCCTCAAACAGATGCCGTACGCAGACTGTCTCAAAAAATTGCAGCTTTACTCCATCGCATATCGCCTACTCAGAGGCGATCTCTGCCTAACACACAAAGTTATGTCAAACCCAGAGCTTTTAGACATGCTCCACTTAAAGAAATCTCAATCCCTACGAGCTACACGCTCTAGGGACCTAAACCTTGTCATCACAATAAACAGAACATGCTGGAGGGATAGATTCCTGTCCCAGAGACTTCCCTTACTCTGGAACAAACTACCTATCTATATCAAACAAAGCTCCTCATTAGCACTCTTCAAGAAAGATCATGATGACTGGATGGGAGATAGGAAATTCACCCTGGGGATCACTTCTGTGGCTCTGCACGACAGTGGCACAGGTAAATAAATTTTCTTGAGTGGTGAAAGCCAGGGTATCCTTGGCTAGGCTTATATAGGCCCTAAGGCCAATAGCCTAGTACCTGCCTATGAACCTATGAACATATAAGCCAGCACAGCTAGCTGGCATTTAGTGAAGAATTACATATGTGAATATCAAACTGATTTGTACAGATGTTTGTGTTTTGTATATATTCTTGTGCTGAAAATGTATTTGCAAAGTTGTGTTAAAAATCTATCAACAGCGTGCCCTGCTGGAAAGAAAAAAAATGTACAAGTAATCATTGTAACTAAATTAAATGTATATGTTTTAACAGAGGATACTGGAAGAGAAGAGTTAATCACAATCCATTTGCAGCAATCTTTGAAAAATCATTGAAATTAAATTAGACCATAAAGATTGCATCTTACAGTTTTGGTTGCAGCCGCAGACGAAATGACTGTGAGAAGTCTGGCTTAGTAGCGCTGTAGGAGGACTAGAAATGTTAAAATTGTTTTATGACTTCCAGGAGCTGCAGTACATCTGGGAAAACCTCTATCGCTGCGTGTGGTAACACGTATGTGCTAAAATCCTGGCAGCTTCTAGTGTTGGTGATAGTGTGGTAAACAGAGTCAGATGACTAGATGTGATGTCATTCTGTAAGCTATCCCAGAAATAATATTTAGATGTTATATTGAGAAGTCTCTCAGTCAGACTTGGCATCTGTTTTGGAAACCTGACATAGAAGGGTCCCTCACCTACTTCATCTTGCCTTGCACTAGTAAGTGGACCAGGGAATAGTATTCTTTAGATTAATCAGGAAAATATAGTGAGATTAGTTAAGTATTGTTTTTCTGTGACTGTGTGAACCTGTCCATCTGTGCTATTTTTTTAATATTTCCTGTGATTGAAACTCTAGATATAGCATATTTTCATGTTCTTTTATTATTAAATGTATTTAAACTTCTCATTGTGACTTGTCCTTTTAGAAAATATTTAAGTGGGCATAGGCTGGAATCATTTCCTCTTTTAGGCAGGCTGGTATACACCAATCCTTTGGCTTCGCACACCTTGGCCAACTGATTCTTTGACAGCTTGCCATAATCCTCTGCTGACATCTTTGCCTGCTTTCCCTGACTAAACTAAACTAAAAAAGCGTTATGTACTTACCATAACTTGGAATCCGTGCTGTCCAGTGTCATTATTTATTACGGACGGGTGTTGGATCTGACCTTGGATCCAAGCTGGCAGAGTAACAGCTCCTGAGCTCAAGCTCCTCCCCTCCCAGGAACACCTGTAACCCATAAATTCACAGATAGAGTTTGAGTGATAGAAATAAGGACAGTGAAACTGTCCACAATAAGGAACAGTAGAACCAAACACACCATTACTCCATGAATCCCCGGTCACCAGAAGGATGGGGGATGGAGGGTAAGAACATGATGAATAATGACACTGGATAGTACAGATTCCAAGTTATTGTAAGTACCTAACTATCTGTTGCTATCTGTGTCATTATTAATCATGGATGGGTCAGAGTCACCAGCTATCCATAACCGTGGGTGGTTTCAAGAAAGGACATGTACATAAGAACCAAATATAGCTCTACTCCTGGACACTAAATCCAGCTTGAAATGTGTTACAAAAGTATGGGGATTTGACCAAGTGGCAGCAGCAAAGATGTCATCTAAGGAAGTCCTTGACCAGAAGGCCAATAAAGTAGCCACAGACCTAGTAGAATGAGCTTTAATAGGCCTAGGAAGATCAATGTGATTGCTTTCATAAAAGTGAGCTAAGCAAAAAGCAACCCACCATGAAATAGACACTTTGGAAATGGCCCTACCTTTCCTGGCCTGAGAGAAAGTTATGAAAAGCTGAACTGACTTTCGAAAACTCTCCGCCCTCTTCAAACGGAAACGTAGCTGCCTATGTACATCCAGGCAAAGTAGTTTGTATTCCCCTTTGTTCAAAAAATTGGGAGAAAAGATGGGAAGCTGAATTGAATGATTAAGGTTACTTTCTGAGGCTACTTTAGGAATGAATGAAGGACTGCTCCTCAAAAAATCATGAAGGAAGCTTTAATGCAAAGAGCCTGCAATTCAGAAACCCTCTTGGCAGAGGTAATAGCGACTAAAAAGGCTGTCTTTCAAGACAGAAACTTAATATCACACTTCACAGCAGACTGAAAGGGGTGGGTTATGTCAGGGACTGCCACACCAAAGTAAGATCCCAAGAAGGAGACGGATCTTTGAAAGGAGGCCTGAGCAAGAAAATACCCTTAAAGGCCTTGTACAGCCTAGAAGAAAACATGGGGCTGTCACTTAGGTGAAAGTTAGAAAAAGCTGCCAGCTGAAGTTTAATCATTGAGAAGCTCACTCCTTGTTGAAACAGAGAGGAAAGGAACGACAAAATATCTGGAACGGGAGCTGCAAAAGGATCTATGTCCCGCTGATGAGCAGAAAGAAAGAACCTCTTCCACTTGCTGGAATAAACCTTTTTAGTAGGAGGCTTCTGGGAGGCCAAAATGATGTCCCTCACTGGGGAAGGCAGCTTATTCTGGCTGACAATCACTGGAACTGGAGGTACCAAGCTGTCAGCCTCAGGAAATGAAGGTTGGGAAAGGGAAGCCCCCATGGATGGGAAATGAAATCCTGGGCTGGATCTAATATCTAGGGTGGATATTTCAGATGAGAGAGAACCATGTCTGACGAAGCCAGAAGGGGGCAATGAGGATGAGGTGAGTCTTCAGGCAACGGACTTTCTGTAAGACTTTGGGAATGAGGGGTGTTGGGAGGATAGGCACAGGGAATTCCCAGTGGCCACTCGTGAATCAGAGCATCCCTGGGAGATTCCCCTGGTGGGGTGGGGGGAATCAGGGTAAAGTATTTGCTGCATTTGTGATTGGTCAGGGAAGCAAACAGATTGCAGAATGGGAGACCCCCAACAATTGAAAATCTGGCTTGCACTGACTGGTTCAGGGACCACTCGTGGGGACTCGGGACAGATCTGCTGAGTTTGTCCACCAACATGTTGGACTCACAGGGAATATGAACTGCAAGAAGAAAGCACCTGGAAGACATGGTCCATTCCCACACTCTCACTGCCTCTATGCACAGAGGATACGATTGTGTGTCCCCACGCTTGTTGATGTACCAGACTACCACCATGTTTTCTGTCTGAATTGCCACAGTCCCAAGAGTGTGATAGCTTTGGAAGGCTTGCAATGATAGGACAGCTCTCATCTCTAGGAAACTGATGTGCAACTTGGTTTCTGAAGAGGACCACATATCTTGGAGTGTCCTTCCCTGAAAATGACCCCCACTCCAACAGGGAGGCATCCATGGTCATTGATGCCTGGGGTTGTGGAAGACAAAAGGGTCACCCCAGCAGAAGATCTTTGGACTGGAGCCACCACGTTAAGTGACGCCTGTAGACTTGAGATATTCAGATTGCCATGGACATGGGGTGAAGATGAGCTGACCACTGTACCTCAATGGTCCAGTGAAGCACCCGCATGTGGTACCTGGCAAAGGGGACCAGCTGAATTGCCGCTGCCATTGAACCAAGGGCTGGAAGTATTTAATGGGCTGGGACACTCTCCCAATCCAGAAGGATGAGGACTTGCTCCTGGATCACATCTACTCTGCGTGGAGAAAGAGCTGCAGTCTCCGACACTGTATCTAGAAGAACCCCTATGAATTCCAGTCTCTGTCATGGGACAAGGTGTGCCTTGGCAAGGTTGACTGTAATGCCCAGATGTAAAAATAGGCCGAGTGTGTAATGTGTGGCTAGAGAAAGATGATGCCTTGTGGGAGCCATGAGGAGCCAATCGTCCAGGTACGGGAAGATCTGAAATCCCTGCAACCGGAGATGGGCTGCTACCATGGCCATACATTTGGTGAACACCCGGGGGGGGCCAAGGTGAGACCGAAGGGAAGAGCTCTGAACTGATAGCGATTGGCCCCCAGCCAGAAGCGCAGGAGTCTCCTGGAGTGTCCATCAATTTTTATGTGGTAGTACGCATCCTTGAGATCTAAGGAGCACATCCAGTCAGCCTTGTGCAGAAGCAGTACTGAACACTGACCATCCGAAACTTCGACTTCTTGACTGATAAATTCAGCCTGCTGAGGTCGAAAATGGGATGCAGGTCCCCTGTGTTTTTGGGCACTAAAAAAAAGGAGCAAGAGTAAGTTCTGGACCCTCACTGTCCTGTTGGGACCTCCTGAATGGCTTTTTATTTTTTAAAAAGATCTCGAACCTCTGCGAGAGCTAACTCCCTCTGGCAGAGTGGAACATCCGGGAGTGACTTCTGAATTGGGGGGGGGGGGTGATCGAAGGAGATAATGTATCCCCTGGACACAATGTTTAGCACCCACTGGTCTGAGGTAATAGCTGCCCAAGCCAGGGGGTGCAAGGAGACATGGCCTCTGACTGCCTCCAGGGCAGGACAGTCAGGCAGTGCTTAAGGAGCGCTGTGGGGGCTTCTCCGAGAAGGGTTCTCAGAAGCCTTGATTTTGTGGACCTCCTCTGCCTCTGATGTAGCATCTGCCATCAATCCCCTTCCCCAGCCTGAACAAGAGGATTCCTGAGGAGCATCTTGGAAGAAAGACTGAGCCCTGTGGAACCACAGCTTCTTACTGCCCCTCTGAGCCTTGGAGAAGGAACACTGGGTAGTAGAAAATGTGATTCCCAACTACAGACAAGGTCTTTCCCTCCAGCTCACTGCAGGTCAGGGTTTCCTTGACAGAAGGACCAAACAAAATGGATCTGTTAAACGGGGCATTGGTGAAGGATGCCATGAAGTTGTCCACAAACCCGCAAAGGTGAAGCCAGGCATGACGCCTGACAGCAACTCCTGTCCCTGATGCTCAAGAGGTGGCCTCGACTGCATTACAGATCAACATCATCGAGGTGTTAGCAAGGGATGTAAGAGTGGAAAGCTTCAGAGAGACTAGTTTAAGGCTCTCCGGAGGCAACAACTCTGAAAGGGAAGAGGAAAGCTCAGACACCAAATCCCTTTGCAGCCATGTGAAATGTGCCATATAATTAGTAGTCCTCAGTCTGAAAACAGATGAGGCATACACGCGCTTCCTGAAATGGTCAATTGCCCGCAAATCTCTGTTAGGGAGATGGATCATAGAGCTGTGTTCCGCAACCTCTTTCTTGGTGGCTACGGCAACCACAATGGCATCTACAGGGACATCCTTACTCCAAAATGCTTTGTCTTTTGGTGGACTTAGAAACTTGTCTGCTCTCTTGGGGACCGGTTCTGCTGTGTCCGACTCCTTCATGCCCTGCTGGAAATAAGCTAGACTAGCACATCCACAGGGGGAAGACACCCATGAGGTAGATGGGCCCACCCAGAATGCTTTCAGGAACATGGACTTCTCTGAGGACAGGAAGGGGGAGACCAACCACCCCACTCTTTCAGGATTTCGAGGATGTCCCCAAAGGACACCTCATCGGTCGGTAGTCTGGGGGACCAGTCTAATCCAAGTTCTTTCTCTTGCATATCCTCTTCTGTGTAGGCTCCTCAACTGTGGGTTCTGGGGAGCAGTCGGAAGAGAAGGGTACATGGGGTAATGCCCTTCTGAAGGCACTCACAGGAGGCTGACCTCTACGGATGATGAGGACTCTCCACCCAAAATAGAACTAGGCAGGGGTGGGTCCAGAGCCAAAGTAGAGGGTGCCAACCAACCGGATATGGTCCTCACTATCACCTGGAAGATTGATGGACTGGAGGAAGCCCCAACCTCATCCTCGCTGGGAAAGGCCTACTGGAGCGGAAGGGGAGACCCCAACACAGCACTGATGTCCCTGGATGATATCAATCTGAAGCTATCCAAAGCAGATTCCCCCAAGGGAAGGGAACAGTCTGAAAACTCCGGACTGGACCCTCCACCTTGGTGGCCCCCATGGACCTCTCGGAACAGAGGCATAGCTAGCTCCAAGGGCAATGAGGCTGAATCAGCCAGGGACCCAGGTGGTGAGGGAGTGGGAACACTACCAGACACAGACGGCCTCTCCTTAGGCAAGCTTTGACCCTGGGGAGCCAAACTCACATGAGTTGGACAGAAAGAAAAAGGAGTTCCGATGTGGGTGAAGTGCCCCTTGGTAAGTGGCTAGGGGACGGTAACAAGCCAAGTTCTATTTGGGCTTTAAGGAAGCTCCTCATCATCTGGTCCATGTCTGATGGGAGCAAACTCCTGGTATACCAGGAGGAAACAGAAGAATGGCCTGAATGGGCTGAAGGTCTGTGGCCTCTGGAAGAGGATCTGCTGGACTGTCTCAGATCTGACCCCCTCAAAGGGGCTGGGGAATCAACAGTAATGATAAGCTCCAAGGAAGCCATTGGATCAGATGACCTGGATGGATCCGAGCTCACTAAGGACCCCACAGACGGATCTGATGGACCAGTTGGATCCGTGTATGGGTTTTGGATCTAAGGACCTCCGAGCATCCGAGGAATTGAATCCAACAAGGGGTGCAGAGGCTCTCAGAGCCAAAGACCCTGAAGCTGATGTCCCCAAGGCTGGACTCTGATCCAGGGCACTGGGATCAGAAAGCCTTTTAGAAGGAGAGTCCCGAGAGGAAGAGAGGTTCCTCTTGGGATCCGATGGGGCTTTAGACGGGGAACCTGAGACCTGGGGGGCCCCCTTTAGCTAGCCTTTTAGCAAAAGCTTATTTCTATGGTCTAGGAGAGCCCTGAGGTTGACTCCTGCACAGATATCACAATCAACCTTTAAATGGGGCTCTCCTAGATAGGAGACATACTCCTCATGCGTATCAGCAGGAGCTAGCTTCCAACCACATGAGGAGCACTGCCTGAAACCTGAGGGTTTGTCAGACATATTAAAAAAAAGAAATACAAGCCCCCGAGTGTGCACAGGCGCACACACACACACACACACACACACACACACACAAGCACTAACCCAAGGAAAAGAAGGAAAGGACTAAGAAAGGGATTAAGGTGGGGGAAAAAACCTAATCGACCAGTGAACAGCCAACGAAGTGGAGGGAATATACCAGTAAACTGACTAAACTCAACTAACTAACAAGGATAAAAGGGGAGAGAAGAAAACCCCAAATTACCCACAAAAAGACTACTTATCTGGATGAAAAGCTTGAGCTGCAGAAGACATGTCCACTCACAGTTTGCGGCAAATGAGATCTGAGGATTATGGGTAGCAGGGGTTCCTGAGAGGGGAGGAGCTCAAAATCAGGAGCTGTCGCTTATTCTGCCAGCTCATTTTCGAAGTCGGATCCAAGACCCATCCGTGATCAATAATGACACAGCATTGGATCTAATAATAAATAAATTAAATAAAATAAATAAAACTGTTGTGAAATAAAGCTTTGAATGCCTACCCTGTGGCTGCTTGAGAGTACACCCACTTTAAGTGGCAACTGCCTACAGGTTACAGAAGTTCAATTAATGTCCACACCACTGCTCACCAATGTGAGACATCCTCATCAGTGACACTGGAGCGGGACGTTCACTTAGAATATAAATGGATACACTCCATATTTTCAGATGCAGACCTTAACAGCATACAGGGAACACACTCAGCCAGGGGTCTGGGTTACTTTATCTGCCCCCCTCCAGATCCCCAATAAGACTCCACACTGGCCCAGTTGTAGGGTTAAGTCCTCAGCTAAGTGGCCAAGCCAAGTCCTCCAGCATCTTCTCTATGAAACCAGTGCTTCGTGTCCATGCTCCAAGTAGCTGACACACACACGTAGATTTAATTTTCACACACACACACACACACACACACACACACACACACACACACACACACCTGGGAAAGGCTGGCACAGATTACCTGCTCTACCAACTTTGTCCAGACTATAATGTAGATTCACTGCCACCAGTTACTATAAGGCTCTTAAAAGGGTATCCAATTATACTGAGTGAAGTTAATATTAATACAAATGGTAATGCTGATCAAACAGCAAGGCTTTCAGGTGTGGCCAGAATTGTCACCAAACATATACAATTAAATACTCTCAAAACTTAAATATTTTCTAAAAGGACCAGCCACAATGAGAAATTTAAAGACATTTGATAATAAATAAAAGAATATGAAAATACAAACTATTTACAGTAAACACTACAGTTTCAGTCACAGGAAGTATTAAAAATAGCACAAGTAGACAGGTTCACACAGTTACAGAAAAACAATGCTTAACTAATCTCACTATATTTCATGACTAATCTAAAGAATACTATTCCCTGGTTCACTTGCTAGAGCAAGGCAAGATGAAGTAGGAGAGGGACCCCTTCTATGTCAGGTTTCCAAAATAGAGTGCCAGGTTTGACGGAGAGACTTCTCAATATAATATCTAAATATAATTTTGGGATAGCTTACAGAATTATATCACATCTTGTCATCTGACTCTGTTTCCCACACTATCACCAACACTAGAGGCTGACAGGATTTTAGCACCTAAGTGTTACCATACACACAGACGGACCTTTACTCAGTTCTGCTGCAGCAGCTGGAAATCATAAAATGATTTCAAACCTCCATCCTAACAGAGCACCAATTAACTTCCTGCTAAGGACAATAAAGAAGGCTTCCTAATACTGGGTTTCCCAGACATTCTGTCTCTGGCTGCAACCACAACTGTAAGATACAATATTTATGGCCTAATTTAATTTCAGCTATTTTTCAAAGTTTTCTGCAGCTGGATTGTTATTAACCTCTTCTACTCCAGTATCCTCTGTTAAAATATAGGCATTTAATTAAGTTACAGTAATACATGTATATTTATTTTCTTTCCAGCAGGGCACACTGTTGATACATTTTTAACACAAGCAACTCTACAAATACACTTTCAACACAAGCATCTATACACATCAGTCTGACATTCAAACAACATATAATTCTTTACTAAATTCCAGCTAGCTGTGCTGGCATATGTTACACTTCCACTGCCCCACTTTTGCTGGCATAGCTGGCAGCACCTCCTATTGTCACAACTCCTGTGTTAAATTACAGGGACTTAAAGGCTAGCTGTTAGTTCTGTCAAACGTTTATGCAAAATGGTACTTAAAATTAAGTAGAAGTTTCATAGAAGACTTATTCTGGTATCCCATACCCTTGCTTTTATGCAGGGCAGGTAGTCTGAGACACAAGTGGATAGAAGTATTAAAATTTCCCTGAAGGATGCCAGTGGAGGAACTGAAGACATGTCACAGAAAAATACACTGGTGTTATAAATAAACCCAGAACAAAGGACTTTGATAAGCTAAATTATTAAGTTTGAAAGAAGTCAAGAGTATCAATATAAAGTCTCACCATGAATGATGCTACCTTCTTCCAGTTAAAAGGTGGTCCCACGTCTTGACTAAGATGATACTGGTATCAGAGGGATCAACCCCTAACCCAGAGTTGAGGTTGGAGTCAAGAAGAGCCATCAAAACTTACTAGGGGTTGAGGTCATAACCATGGTGGACAAAACAAGACGGAAAGTAGAAGCTCTTACTTGATCTAGAACAGTACAACAACTGAATCATGTTTAAAAACTGAATGTGCTAACACATATTTAACCTCTATTTCCTCTGTTTAAATAGAGGTAATTAAAGGCTAGCTGATAGTTCTGTCAACATTTTATACAAAATGGTACTGAAAATGAAGTTACATTTTAATTACAGACATTCTGATAGCCCAAACCCATCATTCTGTGTAGAATAGGAAGCCCGAGGGATAAGCTGATACAACTTCTAAAGTTCCCCTGAAGGATGTCAGTAGAAAAATTGAAGAGGAGTCATAGAAAACTACACTGGGGCTAATAAAAGTTGAACTCAGAACAGAGAACTCCAATAAGCCAAGTCAAGAGTATTGATGTAAGGTCTCACCATGAGTGATACTACCTCTGTCAATATGAGAGGTTGTTCCAAGTCTCGATTAAGATTGTGTTATTGGGGTCACCCCTACACCAGAGCAGAGTTTTGGTTGGAGAAGGACCTTAAAACTTATGAACGATCAAGGTTGTAAGCTTGGTAGACGTCAAGAACGATTTTGACCTGATAGGTCAAGGTTTGGGTGACAGTTGTGATGGCTGTCAACATGACTTCAAACTAGACAGATCAAACTTTACGACCCTGAAGTTTTATTTTTGACCTGAACCAAAGTCAAAATCAACAAAGAGGCCCAACAGTGACTATTTATTTCAAAGCCAAAAATGCAGTGTGCAACTGAAAGAATGTCTGCAAACTTAAGAAATGAATGACTACAATCAACACCAAAGCCTAAAACAGGGCTGGCAACTAATGAGGGTTGTTTTAGTTTTACTATGATGCACTTTTGTCATGAAAAAGGTATTCTAAAAGGAAAGGAATACATTAATGATCAAGTTAACACTTGTATGGATTATCAGCAAGGATACACTGCAGGTCTAAACACAAAAATAAATGCACAATAAATAACTTTATAACAATGAGATCCAATTTTCCACTATTCTAACCAAAAAGTAGCATAACAAGACTAATCACAGAGAAAAACAAGAAAATGGCAAATGCAAATGTGATTCAGACCAAACTAAACAAAACTTGTAAATACTAACCTTGAGACAGAAGATTTGATGGTGAGACATGATTGGAAAAATGGATGAAAAGAACTGTATGTTAAACCTCAAGAAAAGGCATGAAAATGCACTCAGTACACTAAAAATAGTGAGTAGTCTGGGCTTTTCTATAGAAACAACTGCATCTCATACACAGCAAAAGAGATCAAAACAATGGTCATAAGCTGCACAGCAGTATGGGTATAAGTGGAGAGGACAAGGTAACCTAAGAGAGTTTCAGATGCTGAGCAAAGTCCTGCCAGCCTTAGTACTGAAGCTGATCAAGATAACGATACAACTCCCTATCTTAGATCACCACATTAAAACATATGGATGCTCATAATCCTATAAGGCACTGAGCAGGACTAGGGCAAAGTCTGACAACTGACTCTGTAATCATGCTGTAAGACCTAAGGCTATAATATTCTGGACACTAATGCCAAAAGTGGTCAAACTATCAAATAATCACAATGTGGTGGTAAATGAGATTGGCTCGTTGGGGTATCAACTAGTTACACCCAGGAAACCAAAATATATAGCAAGGGTGTTGTAGTAATTACTAGTAGATGATTTTAAATGGGATAAGTTAATCTTCCACCTGTGGAGCAGTATTTCCTCTATAATGTATAACTGGAGGTGAGAAAATGGAGGTAGAACAAACTCAGGTCAGGATGGAGGCCATGAGTTGTGGCCAAAAAGTGAGACCTGCACTTCTTGTATTACCAGAATGTTGGTGGTTGGTTGCCATTGCAGAGATTATTTAATATACATCTTCACTCTTTGTACAAGCCATTGTATTACATTCTGACAACAGAAACCACCACTAAGTGCGTTTCTAGTTCACTACTTGTTATCTTCACTAGTCAAGAAGTTTTACAAATCACCTAGAGATCACACAAATCCTTTGATAGGTATCAGCATTTAGTTTCCCACTAACTGTTTCATACTATGTCAAACTCCAAATTTACACTAATCTAGGGTGGCAAACTAACTAGGGCACAGCAGCATAGGAGATACATACGCGAAGAGCTGAAGTTCATATTTATTTATTTATTTATTTTACATTTGTTTACCGGGCTAGTCCAACTGGATATATGTCCATTTTCAGTGGAGGCCCGAGGAGAAAAGCTCCACTACAAACTACTAAACAATTTCAAGATATACATCAATATACAAAAATAGAGGGAAAAAAAACATATGCAATAACTTTTCACAGGGAAAAACTATATTATGAATATAGGTTTTAAATAAACTTCACAATTTTATTAGCTTAACTAGACTGATATCTTTAAAACATACTCTCTAGCACTAACCTAGTAGGACACACTAGGTTAGTACATATGTAATGGGTACACTTCATTGTACAATTTTATTTTACCATTAGCCTACTTCCGCATCTAACTTAAAGGTAACACATTATGCTTGGCTTCGCTTTGCTCCCCAACCCCAATTTCCACCCACCCCCTCCAAGTCTACCATTAGACTTCCCATATATACATTTCACTTTGTTACACCCATTCCCTAAGCCTCCCCAAATAACCTTACTACTATCAAACACTCTTGCTTGTATTTTCCAACTTCCGTCTAATTTTTAGCATCATTCCCAACATTTCTCCCTCCCATACTATTCTGCACTATATGCATTCATACACAGACCTTTCCTCAACAGTACCTATCTATTATTGCACATTTCAGCTTCTACTTTCCCCAAATAAATTCTCACTACTTTCTATCTTAGCTACATGCTCATACTCTATCCTTTCAAACCCCTATATTTCTCACATTTCAAACACACAAGAGAAGATACCAGGGCAACCTACTCTCTTCCTTCAAACAGAATACTTCCTTCCTACTGTCTACCATCTTTCAGACTCCACCACCACTAAATATCCTACAGCCCTGCAACTTCTTGCCTTCTACTTGATTCCTACTTCCCCACTACCTGCCATCAGTAAAACACATATCCCTTTACTTAATCATAGTACACCCCAGCTTGTCCTCTATTTGCCTTCTACTGAGCCATCTGTCATCCAATTATGACTTAATATCACCTCTCAACATCTCTCCAACTCTATCCCAACCACCTATGCATACTTCCTCCCTAAACTCTTCGTACATCGCAGCAAACCTAAATGACTCCACTCACCTTCACCCCAAATATAGGCTGATTAACTCCATTTCAACTCAAATCATAAAATTAAGTGGTAAAATGTTCTCCAAAAACAAGAATCAGTAATGCCCCAATATATGCAAATCCCTCTAGAAGGCAACATTCACCCTAATCCTGGTCCCACCTATCGCAACCATCAAGATAATTCTCTTTCACACACTTCTCTAACCCCACGATGATCAACCCCAAACCCTGGTAATCTAACTTTTGCCACCACAAATACTAAAAGCATAAGAAATAAAACTACTGAAGTACATATCTGGATTACCCAACACAAGCCTGATATTCTTGCTTTAACTGAAACTTGGCATAAACTACTCCAAAATTACACCCCAGCTCTATCATCCATAATGTCCATATAAAAGGAAAGGTGATGACATTGCTTTGATACTTCCCAACAACTAACGCATTTCCCCTACAATAATCCAATACCAAAATTAATTCAGCACAGCTTCTTATTACTTTCCTGAAAATAAACAAATACGTACTACTGTGCTTTATATCTCTCCTGGTGACAACACAGCTAGACCGGAAAATATCCTGCATTGAATATCCTTAACAATTCCACAGAAAAATTACTACTAGGTGAAGTCAATATCGATTAGTTGGACATAACCTCAAACTCCCCTGCATCAAGCATGAACTTGTACTGTTTCACACAACTAATTAATAGCCCCATACATTACAGCAAGACATCAAGACATCAAAGTCCTTATTAGACTGGACCTTAGTATCGGACCCTAGCAAATCCACCATCACAGATATAATGTCAGATTATTTCAGCAACCATCAACCAATCTATGCAACCAGGCATCTCACACAGCCAATTGAACAGCATGTTTATAATACAACCCACAACTTGTCCCAAGTTTAACTCAGAAATATTAATTACCCTATCATCTTTTAACTGGAACATCCTAAAAATCCTCCTCTTAGATGATGCTGTAAATGAATTCAATACAACTTTCCTAAAAATCCAACGCCTTCCAGCTCTTAGCAGGACTTAAAAACAAACAGTTGAACATACCACCATAAATAGAACACAAATTTCACATAAAAACTTTAATGCAACGCCAATAAAATAGGCAAGCAGGACAAGGGCTTTCGGCCTTAGCCTTCTTCAGATCCTGTTTACTGGGCCTAAGACTAAATTTTTAAAAACTTGGGCCATTCACAGTCTTTTAAAAACCACTGCATCACTTCCTCATGCAGTAGTTGTCACTCAAAAGAATCACGCCTTTAGTTTACATCACTTCCTCATAATAGCTGTCATTCATATGAAGCATTCACCATAGTAGCTGTCACTCAAATGAACACTCCCTTAGTTTGGGCCAATAGTGTTGAAGCTATTGCTATCTCCTCCCATTAAGACCACGTTCTTTCAGAACTGGTTTCAACGGTACCATTCCATTTAAGCCTGCGGGGCAACCTGCCCATAGGTCTATTACCCATTTGAGTTCTTCTACCTCCATTCTGTTCTGTAAGTCACCTCCTCTCGATGTTTCTTTTACAAGAGAGATGACCATAAACTTGAACGAGTGGGTGTTATTAAGCTTCACATGTTAATAGAGAGCATCTGTATCCACTTTATTCTGTATATCAGATAAATGCTGCAGGATACGCTCTTTTAGCATTGTTTGTTTTGCCTATATAACAGGCTGCGCAAAGAGAGCATGTAGCGATATAGATCACATTTTTGGTGGTACAAGTAGCCCAACTTTGTAGGCTACAGCATTTTCCAGTTTTCGGATGTTTGAAACCATTACTTGTATTAATCGAATGACAAGCCTTGCAGCAGCCACATTTCCAAGTGCCTCTACGTGTAAATGCAATATTGCTTACTCCTTTATTAATGCCATCCTTACGGTATAATAGCTTCTTCAGGTTCTTCTTTATCACCAACAATCTCTTTTATTTTGGCATCAGATGTCAATACTGGCCAATACTTTTTAACATCACATATTGTCTTGTTGTCAGTACTATAAGTTAGAGTGCATCTTACTTTATTTGTAGTTGATAATATTGAACTTCTTTGCTCAGAAATTTGAAGTAGTAGGGTCTCCCTTTAGTAGATCTCAGATCACTTGCTCTCATAGCATTCATCCTAGTGGCTTTTTCAATATAACCTCTCTCCTTGAAGTTTTTTTTAATAGTTCCTTATGTTCCTTCAGGAAAGTTTCCTCTTTGGTACATAACTTCGAAATATGTGTCGTTTGATTATCCATTATATTTCTGAAAATATGCCTGGGATGCATGCTGGTGAAATGCAACATATGGTTGCGACACATAGGTTTTCTATACAATGCAGTATCAATGCCTGTGGAACCCAGATATACCTTCACATCTAAGTACTCAATCTCTTTATCAGATGACTTAACATCAAACTTCACAAATGTGGCCGTACTCAGTAAGAAATCGACAAACTCATTTAGCGTAGCTTTGATCCCTTCCCACAGAAGGAAAAACATCATCCATAAATCTACTGTAGAATAACAGCTGGCCATTCCATCTGTTTCTCTCATCTGCAAACCACTGCTCTTCCCATTGCGCCAAAACAAGGTTCACATAGGTGTTTGCACAGGGGGTGCCCATGGCTACCCCCATTTCTGCCAGTAGTGCTTATTCCCATATATAAAGACATTATTCTCTAGCACTAACTCTAAAAGACTACACAGAAGATCAACATCCACCAGTTCATGATCAGCGTAGTCTCTTATGGCCTCTATTCCATACTCATTCGGAATACATGTAAATAAACTGTTCACATCCATTGTCACTAGTAAAAGCCCTTCATAAGAGTCTCTAGTGGCAATCATAATTAATTGATTTTATACATACTTTCTGTTAACTGGGTTAGTCACACTAGGGAAATTGCCCCTTTTCAGGGGGGACCAGAAGTGATATTTATGGTTTACCTTTAAAATGTTGACAAACCTGTTTCTGCGAACTGCGCCTGGTCAAAATCTTGAATGCCGATGTTCCGAACCGCAAAATCTCTCCCCTTTTTTTGACCCATGTTAGCACTTGTTTGTAGGTGTGGCACAGTCGGAAATGTCGACGTTCTATGTTTTTTTGAGTATGTGACGTTTTGGTGGTATGGGTTTCGCGGAAACGTTTCGGTGGTGTTGCCGTTTAACTTTGTACAGCTGACATTTTAAAGGTAAACTGGTATTTATACTAAGGGAAATTTGGCCAGGACAACAGGAAACGTATACTCTTTTTGATAAGTGCTACGGTATCTTTTACATCCACCTAAACTACCACCAACTCGTGCAGAAGGGGCCTCAATTTAAAAATCGCATCCAAAGGGCAGCACCCCTTATGCTGCAGTGCAGTGTCAAAAATCAAACCAAGTACCTGATATGTGAATATAACTCACAGCCTTTACACCAAAGGAGTGTGTGCTACCTGTTGAGCTACTGAGGGTGTAAATAAACATGACAACATTCCAGCTCCCTCCAAGGAAAACAGCACTGAAAGACAAACTGTACTGAACAACTGCACCAACATGATCCACCTATTATTCTGATTTGCTGAAATAATACCAACAGAAGTAATTTAGATCTGAATATTTTGGTGTAGCACCGCACTTCTCAACTTACTTGGTCAAGAATTCTGGGCAAAGACAAAAACAAAGGGGGAGGGTAAAATAAGGAACAATTTTTAATTATTATTCTTATTCACTTAAAAAGTTAATAGAACAAGTTTTGCACAAGCATGCAGTTTTCAAACAAAATGACGTACAAAGCTCTAATGACTGGCAGGCATTACTGATGGACTGTAATCATGAGTGACTTTCCAAAAAAAAAAATCAAAAATGCTATGAGGGACAGGTCAAATGCTTAAAGCAAAATCAGTGACATTCAACAAAAACACAGAGGTATATGCAGCATTCAACAGGGAATGTGTAGTCACAATAACCTATTCCAGGATTTATTTTTTGGATGTGCAGGATTTTAAATAATGCAGTTATGATTTTCCGAATATCATCATAACGGTCTGTGAACAAGTCTCATCAGAAGACATCAAAAATGTAGTTTTAATAAATAAGATAATTAAAAAATACATATCCTTAACTTAAGAATATGCTTTTTCATTTTCAGTTTAGTATCCTTTGACATTACCATAGCATCGACAAGCAAAATAATTAGAGAAAGTGCAGTTATAGTCAACTTTCCATCTTAAAAATATTGAACACTAAACTACCTTTCATAAGTCTGTGCAAATGGGCAAAATGTGGAACATAACTAGAGAAGGAGCTCACAAGGTTAAAATGTCAGAGCTGTTTTACCACGTACCTAGTTCTTAATACATTAGAGACCCTCAAGAAAAAGGTGCAAAAGTCCAAGGCCCCAGATGGGCAAGCCAGGCACCCCCCCCCAAAATAAAATCAATCCAGTCAGTATCAAGCAAAACAGACAACAGCAGGCTTGCAACATCACAAGTACCATACCATAAACAAGCAAAAGAACTAAAGAAACTACAGCTGTAGTCAACCTTCCCTCTTCAAATGCTGAATATTTCACTGGCTTCCACAATGTGGAACAGATGGGTAAAACTTGATACATTTACTAACAACTGGAAGACGCCCACACCATAGATAAACTGTGGACATTACACTTACAGAAAGTAGTACTTTGATAACTCCAGTATCCCTTTGCTTGCCAGAACTGCTGCTTGTTTACAATGTAAACTTTTCTTTTTTTGCTGTTTATAAGACAAAACAGTCATACATCAGTTGTAATATATTTTTTACCCACACACCCAGCTCCTCAAACATTAAGTTGAAAAAGTCCATGATCTACCCCAACACACACACAGACACACACAAAAAAAAGCAAATTATTCTCATATTCTCTCTTAGCTTCTCTGGTTACGCACCCTCAGTGACCAACAACGTTAACTGCTCCCCTACCCACTATATGACAAGATTACTAATGCTTTGATTTTTAACCCCTATACACACACACACAAACCCATCAAATGAAGCCACTTGTATGACTTACACGTCAGACATTTGCTTGAGATCAAGTGAATGAATAAATTAGTAAATAACGGCCCAGAAATATACCCCAGCTTGCTGATGACACAGCCACACAGTGCAACACCCTTACGTCCTCTCAACTTCTTAGCTCAAGAATTAGAGCAAGGAACAAAATCACGAAGTTTTTAAATATTTTTCTTACATACTTAGAAAGTTGACACAAGGATACAAAATCTGACACTCATACACCTGCCATTATTTAGTGACTGCAATCTACAACAATTGGACATAAAGCCACAGATCGGAACAATTTTTAAACACTTTTTTATGTTTGTTAACCAGATAAACCAACTGGACAAACTGTTCCTTTCCATGGGTAAACAAGGAGTACTAAGTAAGGGAGGCAAATGGAGGTAGGAGGATTCAAACCCTCTATTTTAACTACATGGAGCAATCCAATAACAGCTCAAAGTCTTAGGTGTCAGTGCTAGACAACCCTAATTTACTTAAAAGGTTAACAGAACACATATTGCATGGACATGCATTTTTACAAACAATTTCAACTATGAAACCCCCTCAATGATATACCTAAAAACATATTAATGGAGGTCTAGCAGTGGGTGTGAAGGATTAAATACTCCCTGCTCTTACTGAACAAGACACTGGGTTTAATTATTTCTGTTGAGAGACTCAGAGCAAGTCATTTAACTGGATAACACTGAGTGGGACATTTTGCACACACACACAGACACACACACACACACACACACACACACACACACACACACACACACACACACACACACACACACACACACACACACACACTTACTGCAGGTACTTCAGAAGTAAATTCTCCATTCATATAGTAGTATGCAGAAATTCTCCCTTCGGTAAATTCTTCCAAAGTTCTCTTCCTTTCAAAACACTCAAACTTCAAACAGAAAGTAAGTAAGGTAACACAACGAGCACTCTGCATGAGCATGCTAAGATGATTTCTTTTTCCATTTGAATAGTAATGCGCTCGCACACATACAATGCTTCAAGGAAAACAGAAAGTAACATAGCATAATCAGCATGTCAGAGGGATACACAAGACTGTTTGGGAAACAAAGGGAATGGTGAATGGTGCACTCAGGAGTCTTAGAAACAGGAAACAATGTTGGGGAATGGTGAGTCAAGTGACTGGGGCACACAGTTTCACAGGGGGCATGCGACTGTGTGTGCTCCCCTTGGGCTGCCACGGATTCTCCCTTCCTCACTCACTTTCTTATTTCAAAGTCTCTCCCCATTTTATTCTTAAATGTTTTTGTAACACTGAAGCTTTTCTCCACGGGCCTGTGCTGAAGGCACCTACCCAGCTGGACTTCTCAGTAATTAAATTTCAGCAAAAAAAAAAAAAAAAAAAAAAAAAAAAGATAGATAAATATATAAATAAATAAATAAATAAATACCTTCGGGCACTAACCTAGGGGCAAACCTTACACAGGCACCTTCAAAGGATATAAAGTTAAAATTAGCACAACCTTTGCATTTATTACAAAAGTATCCACTATCCACACACAACAAAAAATGACATGTTGCAAGCAATATACACTCTACTTCCTTATGGCCATCACTATCACAATAATAGATAAATTCTTCCAATCAAAAATTATCCCTAGCTCCATGACATGGAAGGCAAAAAAACTACAAAATTTAACTTTCCGCTGAACTTTCTTACACTTGTACTTCAAAGGGCTCCACCACACATAAAGCAACTAGAAATTCAAGTAATCCTCTTGTGTGACTGCCTTACTGTTAAAAACTTTAAAGCAATAGCTACAAAACTTTATTGAGCCTTCCTAAAATGTAAAACATCACAAGTAAAATTTGTGTTTTTAAATATGGGTACCATAAACAGTGTTAGCTTTGTTTCCTCCCATCATGTAATCAATACTTAAAGACTACAAGGTGTTCCAGTTTGTATATGAGAATGGCAACATGATGATGGGTGCACTTTTTCCAATTTTTGCCAAACAAAATAATCAGAAAAAGTATAATTTGCATAAACGATCTCAGCAGAATGTTGCCAAGTACTTAATACGGCCAAATTCCAAAAAAAAAACATTGCTCTCAGTAGTCTGCCCTGATTCCGAATGACTGCTCTCAGTAAGTGACTTACTTCGGTGTAAGGCTTATCTATAAACAGGCTTACATTGGGAGTGAGATTCCAGAAGACCTGCTCTCAGTGTAAGTGGCTACTTACACTGAGCGAAAGTCTTTTGGAATTGGGCCCACAGTCTTCCAAAAAGAGTATATCAAGTGCTGACATGCTTTAAAGAATGGCAACGGGCGGAGACAAAACATAAAGACAATGCTGACCTATACAAAAGACAGAAAATGCATTTCACATGCACTAATACAAAGACAGCATTACATGTGCACAGTAACCTGACAAACTAGTTAATCTGTCTTTGGCCCCCTCACCCTTGTCTAGTCATCCACTTTTGCTTCCATTCTCAATCTCAACTGTTCATACACTATTTTCAAAAACTGGCATGCACACTGTCACATTTTGAAATCATCATCCAGCAAAAGAAAAAATGTGCCCTTCATATAACTAATCTATTCATGGTGTTCATTTAATCCTCTTCTCAAATGTTTTGCCCTGCAAGCACTAGGGTTAGTTACCTGTGAAAATGTACTGCATTCCCCACAAAAGGGCAAGAAAAACATAAAACTACAGACATAACTTCATTACTGAACCAAGGGGGTTCGCTACAAAAAAACCGAGTATGATGCTGCTTCCTGAAAATTGTGAAAATAAACCAGCTTTTTCCACAGTATTATGCTTGCAACAGCAATTACTTCCTATAATGCCGAACAAGATGTAAAAGCATACCTAGTGCAATAAATGAACCTACACATTAATGCTCTGAATGACAAACACTTTTTACTGAAATTTCTTGGCATCAGTAGTATAGAATAAGAAACACTGGCAGCAGCTTATCTATTAAACAAACTTTTTTCTTGGAACCTTCATACGAAAGGACCATACTTTGCCCTGTGCTGACAGCTTAATTACTATCATCTCTAAGCATCACCATCTGCAGAATACTTATTTTTTCAGATTTAGGTCTCAAATCTTTTGCTGAATAATTTCCCTTAGTGAGTATCAAATATGTAAGCAGCACTGCCTTACCAACTACATTGGCACAGAGAGATAAAAGTCAGACTACAACATTAGACGACCCAAGGTTAAGCACTGCTAGGACAAGAACACCAAGGCAATACCTGCTCTCCTCTCTCAGAGGACAGGTTGTGGTATGTACACCCGAGGTACACTTCCTATAGTGTAGCTCCAAATAAAAGACCAGAGACTCCAAGGAAGTACCTGATTCACCAAGTGGCATAAATCTGTAAAGGCCTTATCTTCTTTGAAGCAAGTTCCACCACTGAAAAGGCCCAATGCATGCCAAACCCTCTAGAATTTTACCAGACACAGGCATTAAGGCTCAAGCACAAAACTCTAGTCCTTAAGAATGTATGACAGCATCACCTCCATTGTTCACCCTCTGCTCCTAGTTTGATGACTAGACCATAAGACTTTCATCCCCTGAAGGAACAAATAGGCCAACTAAACAATATCACTCACATTTAATAGGTTTGAGAGTAACATCTGACTCGAAGAAAACTGTACATAGCAAACATAAAATCAATGTGAAAACCAATAATGCCCGACTTATCACCCAGTTTCCACCGCTCTTTGAAATACATTAGCCTACAAAACAGTAATATCATAAGAGTACAAAAATAATTACTAAGCCGTTCAGTTAGCAGTCCACTATTTCTGGATTAAAACTGGCGGTGAAGATTTCTTAAGCTTCAAAATCAATTTGTGTGCTCTTCTTTATTCTGCATAAGCATGGGAAGAGGGGAACAGTATGAAGGACTAACAAATGCTACTCATTCAGTAGTCTAAGAAGACTCTCATAATATTCTAAAGATAGTGCAAAGATTATTGCCACCTACAACTTGTTTAAAGGAATGCTGTTCTTTGGTATCTTCAAAATGCAGTCCTTCTATCAACAACACTATAAATAAGGCAACTAGGAAACTTGGCCTACAAAGCAAATAAACCCCCTCCTCACTCCCATCTGTAAGCTTACTGTAGCTATTGCAAAGTCACTCACTGGTAGCAGTGAGATGTCAAAGATGGCAGCGCCACCTCACCTGACTGTCACAAACGCAGCATGATAACGAAACAAGCTTCTATTGGAAATCACGTTTGTGCAAAGATGTTTTGTGTGACAGTACCTTGTACAAGTTCAGATCTGTAATCATGTTGTGTACATCTTAATCTGGGGAATGCTATCAAATGAAGTAGAGGTGTTCTTTAAGGGGTGGTTATTCTGAGTTTATACTCAATCGATATTTTCTTACTTCTGCTGGTAGAATGAGTTGTCATCTGCACACAAGTAAACCCTTGTAAGGAATACTGTATTACAGTGGGTATGGAATTCAGAAACTATTGTCATGTAGAAAATAATGTCCCTGTTACTCAAGCTGTAGTAAACTTGGATTTGATTATAAGTAGTAAGGGAGTACAGTCCCTTGTTGGGACAATTTGCTCCTATAATCACCTCTTACTGTTATGCAACTTGATTAGTTTTATTTAAGATATGATTTTGTACATGTGTATGTATCTAGCAAAGAGTATCATTTTATAATTGCCTTATATTACTATGGATACATCTCTATGGAAAACTCAACAAATGTTACACATTGCTTACTTTCTCTCTAGCCTGAATCACTGTTGAAAAGAGTCAAAGGATTAGCCCACCTACCCCATTAAAACACACATTTACAGTTTTATTAAATTATCATTTATGACACTGCACATAAGCATTAACACAAAATACTATATCATTTTTTCACATACATACTTTATTTTATTTTTATTTATTTATTTATTTTACATTTGTTGACCGGGATAGTCCGACTGGATGCATGTCCATTTTCAGCGGAGGCCCGGGGAGAAAAGCTCCAAGGGTAAGCAGATACAGCATTACATAATACCAGCATTACATATTACAAACAGATTATTTACAGAGAGTACATAAGTAAGCAAGTTAAACAAGTTCCACAGGTTAAAGTTAGTCCTGAGCACATGTCAGGATTAAACTAAATTACACAGTAAACTGGTTAACAGATTTTTACACATTAAATTGCTCAATTCCTGCCTTCCCATAAACCTCACTCATCCTCCTGGTCATTATTCTGCATGTACTGTTCCCATAAATTCCACTTATTTTTATGTAATTACCCATATACATGTCACTGAGTTGTTAACCATACCATTTAAGAGGGCTAAAATATCATTGCTCTGCTGACAATGTATTTGTACACCTCTAGGTCCTTCTGGAATCTTTGCCTGTTTTTAACCAACTTGCTGACAACTTGGAAAGCATCCATTGACCAGACGTTTGGTAATAGGCTTAAACCTAACACCTCAAGTCAGTGGCAACAATTATTCCTGCTACACTTAGGAATTCTTGCAAGCCAACTGTGAAACCATATACCCCTCATTATGGGCAGTGGCTGTGTTTTGTGTCCAAGGTGTAAGATCTAGAGATGAACACTGATGACTAGCTGTTAAAAATAAAAAAGATCACAACAGCCATCGAATCCTTGTGCCTCCATCTTAGGAATATCACCCTGATCAAGCATTTTTCCCACATTCTGATCTCCATACACACATCTTCTTGGCAGGATTATTGCAATGCTTGGCATCTGGGGCTTCCAGTCATGGAACTTGACCACCTGCTGCAAAGTACAGAACTCTACAGCCTAATCACTCACCAGTGTGTCCAAATTGTGCACTATTACATGGGTACTGTAGCACTTACACTGGTTGCAGATTAAACAGTGGATTAATTTTAAGGGTTTTGTGTTCATTTATTTGGCCTCATGTGGCTTGGGTCTCCTTTATCGACTTGGGTCTGTCTGGCTCTAATTAAGCATTCAGCTTCCAAGGGCCTGCTCGCAGGTCCAGCAGTGTATTTTAAGTATACTGTACTCAGGGTCATTACGTTTAGAACTTGTTACACAGCCAGCTGACAAAGCCCTAAAAATTGCTGGTTTTAAGTGCTCCTTAAAATGTATTTCTTTGAGCTAGCTCTATAACAAATAATATGTTTTTCACAACTGATGCTCTTTATTAGTGTCAATAATCTGAATCAGCATCTTTCTCTTAAATCGTTACTCATGTAATATTGTACTGTCGTATCCTTTTAGCACATGTTTTACTGCACCAAATTGTTTCAACATACTTATTTAATATGCCTGCATTTTTTTGATGTGCCCTACTGTTCCTGTGTTAATTCACTTTGTTTTTACTACGCAAGCATTTTGAATTTTGGGATGCTGAATAACTTGTTTAGCTTTGAGAGGTCCAAGATAGGTCTCCAGGTGCCCTCCTTTCTTAAAATGAGAAAAATACTTGAGTAGAAGCCTTCTCCCTCTTGCCCATGAGGAACATGCTGGATGGATCCTTGATAAAGTAGTTCCCCGGGGATGGGTGGTAAGAGGCTTTCTTGCTCTTTTGGTGATTTTGGAATGCCCAAGGAGGGTGGCATTTCTGTGAACTGGACATTGCACCCCTTTTCTAGCATGCTGAAGACCTACTGGTATCTGGTGATGGTTTTCCATTGTGTTAGGAATGAGGAGAGTTTTCTAGCCACGGGCTTGCAGGGGAGGGTGGGTAGGGGTATGGGGGGGCTGGGGTTCAACAGTCACAGTTGGTCTCTGTGCTGGGTGGGCTCTTTAGAGCTCCATGTTCTGTGTGATTGTTCTGGTAGCCATCTCCTGGATTGTCTGGGTCTTCTGTCATGTGGAGGCCTCCCTTAGTCTTGTCTAGGGGGGAAAGGACATGGATTTAAAGGGTAATTCCTACTGTACTTTGGTGTCAAGAGACGATGAAATTAATTCACACGTTTTTTATTTGATTTCCCTTTTTATCCAGCTTCTCAAAAAAACTTGTTCAGCTGGAGGACCAAAAAGAAATTCCTCGTCTAGTGGAGTATCCAGTCTGTCAGGGGCTGGGTCCTGAGCCATGTATGTCCGAGGATGAAAGAACCTGAGGCAGTTGCTCTGTAAGAAGCAGCTAAGGTTTTATAACCACACTTTAGGGAGTGTCTGAAGACTTGTAAAGCTTCTCTGGTTGTCTCCTGAATTTGTTTAGATAAGGTTCAATTCTCAACAGAGTCCACCTTCACTAGAATGTTGCCCTGGAGAGATTCAAGGTACTTTAGCATATTAAACAGGCAGTTCAATGCTTACATTGCCAGGGTGGCAGAGATGCAGGCTTTTTTCCCAAACCTGTCAATCTGCTTTCCCAGACATTAGGAAAGGGATGTCTGGTTGGTCCCTTAGGTACACCTTTTGTAGATTCAGTAGACTACAAAAAGGTCAGTCTTTTGAGTTTTGTAAAGGTATATAATAAAAAAGGACAAATATATAACCCAGGCTAAATAAAAGAAAATGTTCTCTACCTTAACAAAGCTAAACCACCTTACCTGCTAACCTGTACTTGGCTGACTGATTCTTCTCGGCTATCTTGTCTTCCACTGTGTTCTACCATGCTCCGTTCGCCTTGCGGGCTCACTCTGCTCCCCTACCCCCAAATTCCACCCACCCCCACTACCTCTACATTTATACCTCACTAACCACACCCACCCCTATTCAGCTCCTATCACCATATCCCCCTCAACACTCATAGCTCCACCCCCTCATACCATTAAATTCCAAACACACTCAGCATTCTCTCTCACCTATACCCTATTCAACTACACTACCTCAAATTCCAATCCAAATTAACACCATGCCTCCCAAACCAACCTAATTTCTAATACAGTTACTAATTCTTATCTCCATATCCTACTTAAACTATATTATCAGACCTTTTCATACTAATCACACACCCTCATTTCACATAACCACTCTAAACCATGTACAACATGCACAGAAAACTTTCCTCATTAAGCCCTAGCCTCTTCCTCCAACACAGCCACACTCTTCCCGTTTAAAATCATAGCAACTCCCAGCTCCACAACTCCCACTTTCCTCTGCCCAATCACAATAAAACCAATAACTCATAAATCAGACTCTAAGCTGCTTAAATATCTCTTATCCCATATTCATCACTCCATCTCTGCCCTACTCTCTGGTGACATACACCCAAATCCTGGCCCCTCCTCCTCTCTCATCTCAACTTCTTTATCCCATCCTGCCCACTCAGCTGGCAAGTCCCTCCACTTCGCAGCTCTAAATGCACAGAGCATCTGTAACAAAATCTCCAATCTCCGTGCCTGGCTCCTCCATAACCAAACATATTCTATGCATCTCCGAAACCTGGCTTAAACCATATATAAAAGACTCAGAATTGACTCCATCCAACTACTGCATCCTTCGAAAAGATAGAACTCATAAAAAAGGGGGAGGTGTAGCCCTACTCTACTTTCTCATCCCTTGTAGTTACCCCATACTCCAAGCCTATCCCTAAATTTGGAAATACAGTACTCCCAGGCATTATATATCTAAACAAAAATAAACTTATCTGCATTATCACCCTTTACATCCCTCCTGGAGATAATATCCCACTCCTCGAAGACATCCTCTGCTGGCTCTCTACAAACATTACCAATGAAACCCTTATCTTGGGTGATGTTAACATCAATTGGACATCAATCCAATCCTCATCCAATTCCCTAAACATCAATCTTTACAACTTCACCCAACTTATTAACTCTACAACTAGACCATCTAAAGACTTCCTCTCCGGAAGCACTCTATACTGGATTCTAACCTCTCACCCCCAGCACATTGCTAAAAGCAGAACCCTTCCAGACCCACTAGGGGATCATATCCCCATTTTGGCCAACACTCTCCCCTCCCCCTTACAACTAACACATAAATATTCTACTTCTCGGAAACTAAAAAACTTAAACCCCACTGCATTCTCTTATGCACTAAAATTAACACATTGGAATCCACTAAAAACTCTTTCCCTAGATAGTGCTGGTTGCATATTTTAATAAAACTTTTTTAAACCTGCTCGATTCCTTTGCCCCCAAGAAAATAAAATGCATAAAAAGCAATTCTGTCCCTTGGTTAACTAAGACTACTTTACTTACCATGTGGCTTCGTGACAAAGCCTGGAAATACTACCAAAAAACTAAAAATTCTACAACCCTTAATGAATATAGATCCCTTTGCATCAAAGTAAAAAAACTTACTGTAGCAGATGGCAAAAAATATTATTCCACACTTCAAGCTAACCATACAACAAATCCTAAAAAATTCTGGCCTGGAATGTCATCTCTACTCAATCCAGGGAAAAAAGAAAACCCTTGCCCCAATCCTAATGCTTCTGACTCAGATCTAGATACACAGTTCAATTCATTCTTTATTGACTCTACAGCCAAACTAACTACATCCTTCCCCAAAAATCCACCTCCATGCTACCACCCCCACTATCCCTTCTCTCAACTAATAAATCTACCCTAATAAATCTACCCCTCAGTCCCCTCCCTTTTCCATAAACCCTAGTCCCATCTCTTCCATAAAAAAACTTCTTCTAAACCTAAAACCATGCTCCAATGCCCCAGACGACATACCCTCCTACTTCCTAAAAATAGCTGCCGAAGCCATTGCCTTCCCTATTACTATCTTAATAAGGTGCTCCTGACCCAGTAGCTGCATCTTTTCAACAGTGCTATACCCTCCTAACAACCTACAACTTGAAAGGCCTGAAACATAAGAAAGGATCTCCCTGCTACAACTATAATATGGAGGATTAACTGTCCTGCCCTCAGCAATGTGCTTATAATGTGCTATACCCCTCCTAACCACCTACAACTTAAAAGGCCTGAAACATAAGAAAGGATCTCCCTGCTACAACTATAATATGGAGGATTAACTGTCCTGCCCTCAGCAACCTACTTATAAGGTTAACACTGTGAAACATATAATTTCTATTTAAGGCCCTGGGTCTATAGCACTGGAGGTGTCCCTAACAATATACCAGTGAAATCCCTAGTATTACTAATTTTTATGGAACCATTTGTGAGACTAAGCATACAGCAACTACGTAAACTCATTAAAGTAAGGTGCTTACTTGTATAATCTTAGGGTAATCTGGTATTTCTACTGAAAATCATATAAAAAACCCTGAAATCTACTGGTGCATCTAAACTGAAGAAAATACCAGAAAACTAGCTGGTGCATCTAATGTAAAATGTTATCAAGTGAATTTTATATATAAAGTGAAGTCTATAAAATAAATTCCTTTCAGAGGCTTGTAACTTGTGTCTGTATTAGACCCTCCCCCTCAGCTCACATAAGTGAGGTTACCAAGCCCTCTACCTTAGGCGCCATTTTTCAAATGCCCCGGTGCTCCTGACCTAGTAGCTGCATCTTTTCAATGGTATGTACCTGTTTTAAGCTATAACAAACTGAAATGTGATATTCTTTGCCTAAAATGAAGTACTAATCTTTTGAAAGTCTCATGGGCTGCTGTTAATTTTCGATTTTAATGCTTACGAAGCATATGGTTAGAAGTGCTGTTTTATATGTACCTGAATGCATATTAGAAGCTACCAATAATGTACTAAAAATGCTTACAAAACTGCTAAAGTGCTTGGAACTGTAGTCGCTAGCTAAATAACATTAAGACAGCATTATCTGGCTAGTTGTTGAGTAAACAGTGCTTTTTTCCTGCTCATATACTCGTTGTAGTAGCCCTAGATGCACTGTATTGATGAACGAGAGCCGTATATCACTGTGACTATACCACTGGGATAGGTGCTGAGTGAACTGAGCTAGTTTGGGCTGTAATAACACAATTTTCACACAAAATGTTGTGCTAAATGTAAAATGGAAGGGAAACGATTAAGAGGGTAGTCGCTGAGTGAACTGAGCCAGTTTGACTGTATAATAACATAGACTTAAAAAGAAACTGTTGTACAAATAGAGCCAGCTTGACTGTACAATAATATAATTTTAAAAGAAACTACTGTACTAACATAGACATTGGGCTGTTAATGGACTCAAACTATTTTCTTGACTAGGTGCTATACCCATCCTAACCACCTACAACTTGAAAGGCCTGAAACATAAGAAAGGATCTCCCTGCTACAACTATAATACGGAGGATTAACTGTCTTGCCCTCAGCAACCTACTTATAAGGTTAACATTGTGAAGTATATAATTTCTATTTAAAGCCCTGGGTCTATAGCACTGGAGGTGTCCCTAACAATATACTAGTGAAATCCCTAGTATTACTAATTTTTATGGAACCATTTGTGAGACCAAGCATACAGCAACTACGTAAATTCGTTAAAGTAAGGTGCTTACCTCTATAATCTTAGGGTAATCTGGTGTATTTCTACTGAAAATCATATCAAAAACCCTGAAATCAACTAACTGGTGCATCTAAACTGAAGGAAATACCAGAAAACTAGTTGGTGCATCTAATGCAAAATGTTATCAAGTGAATTCTATATATAAAGTGAATTCTACAAAATAAATTCCTTTCAGAGGCTTGTACCTTGTATCTGTATTAGCCCTGCTATGCTCGGGTTCGCTCCGCACCCCTCCTTGCCCCCAATTCCCACCCGCCCCAGTACTGTTACATTTATACTACTTTAAGCCACTCCCCATACACTAACCACCAATCAATGCCTCAAACACCACTAAACACCCTGCCCTCTCAATCCAATTTAGTCTCTCTCTATCCTACTAACCCTGTTAGCATAATCAACCCTGATAATTGTCAATCCCCTATTATATAATGCAAACAAACAAAACAATACTACTTACCTTACTGCCCCTGCTATTTTTATTCTATCACCTCACTGCCTATGAGAAAATCGTTTTACTACATATCCATTACCCAAAAGCTCAAACAGCCACCCATGACTTTTCACTCAAGATTACATATTTAACCATCCTCCACACACCAAGTCTACTGCCCCCAACAATACATCACCTATATAAAGCCACAAAATGCAATCCCAAAGACAAAGAATATATAAAACTAATTAACAAAATCCTAAAGCTTAGAATATCCTGTCATTATAACCTTACAATACATGGGGACATTCATCCCAACCCTGGCCCACCTACACCCAATAACCTCCAATTCCCTACCACAACCCCCACAGTCAAATTACCCTTATTTACTCCCACTAGCTCCCTCCTAGCAGTTAACCTAAATATTAGAAGTATTAACAATAAAATCCCCAACCTGCACACCCTCCTAGCAACCCACTCCCCAGACATGTGTCTTACAGAAACCTGGCTTAAACCAAGTACTACTGATAATGAGTTAATACCACCAGGCTATAATATACACAGACTAGACTGCACCATGAAGAAAGGAGGTGGGATAGCAGTCTTGTACAAAAATACACTAACTGTTAATAGAGAAACAGTACAACAACCCCAATTCAGTAATGCAGAACTCCTTATAACCAAACTCCAGACTAGCCACAACAAATGCTTGTACATCGTCTGTGCCTACATACCACCAGGTAATAATATAACTACTCTAGAGGAAATCCTCTATTGGCTAGCCACTACCTATCCCCAAGAAACTATTGTTCTTGGTGACTTTAATACAGACTAGCATTCCTGCTCATCCAAACCCCCCACCACACCTATAAACTTATCTGGGTTTAAGCAGACCATTACCTCCCCCACTAGGATTCATAAACCACCAATAGGGAAAGTATCCTAGATTGGATTTTAGTCAATAACCAACCCCAATTGTACACAGCCAGTACTCTTCCCTGATGACCTTAGTGATCATCTACTAACCTACGTCATAAAACACAAGGTAGGTACCCCCACCAAATCAAATACAAAACACTCAAACAAGAACTTTAACCCTGTTATTTTCTTAAATGAATTAAAGGCAGTTGACTGGTCAAAACTAAAAAAAATCAATCATTAGAAGAGGCCATAGCATATTTCAACACTAACTTCCTAAGCATCCTTGATTCCCATGCTCCAGCACATACTATAAAAACTAAATCAAACCCAGCACCATGGCTCACAAAGGAGACCAAGTCAAAAATCAAAACTAGAAACAGAGCCTGGGCCTGCTGGCGGTCAACAAAAGCCCAACTTGACCATTTAAAATACCGCCAACTCAGGAATGAAACAAAAAAATCCGTCATACTAGATAAAAAAGCTACTACCAAAAACTCCTAAACAAACATCAAAACAATCCTCAAAAGTTCTGGGCAGGCATAAATCAGCTCCTCCATCCCACTTCAGTCTACCACCCCAACCCCTGCTAACCTCACCCATAGTTCCCCAGAGAACATAGCTGGCGCCTATAATAGCTTTTTCACCGAAACTATACAATCCCTAGCAAACCAACTAACCCCCACAAATTCCAACACCAGCTCTAATTGCCCTAGAAGCCATCCCCAATTTAGTTTCCAATCCATCTCCACCATCTTTATCAAAACATTGTTAAAAAAAACTAAAACTTACTACCCTCTCTGCTGACCTCCTCCCGGCAGACTACTTACAAATAGCTGCAGAGGCCATTGCATACCCCATATCTATACTGATCAATAGAACCTTGTCTGAAGGTACTATCCCCTCCCTATGGAAAATATCCCATGTCATCCCACTCCATAAAGGCGGAAGTTCCACAGAATTATCCAACTATTGCCCAATTGCCATTCTTTCCCCACTAGCCAAAATAATGGAGAAATGCGTACATAAGCAACTAATGCAATACCTTATACAGAACAACCTACTGTCCAAATCCCAGCATGGCTTCAGGCCACATCACAGCACCACCTCTGCCCTCCTTTCCTTTATGAACGCCATAAACCAAAACAGGAATGATAATAGGATATCCACTGCCCTCTTTCTTGACCTATCAAAAGCCTTTGATATGGTCAACCATGAACTCCTCATTCTCTCGCTGAAGTCTATTTCTCTAAACATGCACACAATCCAATGGTTCCAATCCTACCTGATTGGCAAACAACATGCAGTATTATAGCAGGGCAAATTATCCAGCCAACTACCTCTCACTCATGGCGTCCCTCAAGGCTCTATACTTGGACCACTACTCTTCTTATTTTCATCAATAAGCTCCACACAGGAATCCCTAAAGCCACCTGCATTCAATACGCAGATGATTCCACTCTCATCTGCTCAGCCACCTCCCCATCTGACCTACAAATCTTAACCCAAAACACATTTGACACCACTGAAAACTGGCTCTCCAACCAACATCTACCGCAATAAAACTAAACTTCTGCTCTTCACCCCCATTAGCAGATCCACCCCATTCTCATTCACTGTTACATCCAACAATGGTACCACTATCTCCCCAGATACCCATACTAAACTTTTAGGAGTCATTATAGATAATCTTAAATTTGACCTACAGGTCAACAAAACCGTGCAGACCATCAATAAAAAAACTTGGATCACTGTACAGAAACAAGTCATTTTTAACCCCACTGGCTAGAATTGCAAATGCCCGGTCACAACTACACTCTGCTCTTATTTATGTCTCTCCAGTACTCTCAACCCTAAATAAGACTGAACTGAATAAGCTCTGCCATAGCTATAACCATATTGCCAGATTCGCCACTAACTCCACCTATAGCACCCATCATTGCCAGAACCTGAAACAACTAGGGTGGCTAGAACTTCCCAGCTTAATTCAACTAAATCAAATCTTAGTAGCCCATAAAATTCTTAACCATCCTGAAGATACCCCCTCACTCTCAAATATTATAAAGCCATACAACAATTTGAAGTCACTACGATCTGCCGACAAACTAATGGTCCAAACCTACAAAGCTAACAATTCAGCTGTTGAATCTCTGTTTGCCAACTTTGTTGGCAAAACCTGGAATTCTCTACCAAACCATGTAACCCTGCAATCCTCCTTAAGTCTTTTAAAAAAAAAAGCATCAAACAGTATCTCAAAGTCAACTGGCTTTGTCCATGTTCCTACCCTGACTAAGCTGTAAAATGAACTCATATCTGCATAATACCTTAACTCAACTATTTACTGTACCAGTCTGATTATTTCTGCTCTAATGTGTCTGACCATGTAAACTGCGAGTCCCTTTGGGAATAACACTAAAACATTGTATATAACTCTTTGTCTTACATTTTCTATGTAACTAACTTGATGGGTAATCTTTGTAATTATTGTGTAATTTTTGTAATTATTGGCTATTGGAGTTTTTCTCCCCGGGCCTCCACTGAAAATGGGCATACATCCTGTCGGACTATCCCGGTAAACAAATGTAAAATAAAATAAATAAATAATAAATCGATCAATCTCGGAATGTCATGTTCTCATGCTCTGGAAAAAAAGTGTTTGTCACTCCACAAAGGGGGCAACAACAACGATATCTCAAACTTTCGACCCATCGCTATCCTATCCCCACAATCTAAGCTCCTTGAAAAATGTATTCAACAACTACCCTATCTCATAAATAACCGCCTCCTCACTCCAACTCAGCACGGATTCCGGCCTAGCCACATTACAACCACTGCCCTACTTTCCTTCTTAGAAACTGTTAACAAGCTCCGGGATTCTGGCCATTTTGTGTCTACTCTCCTCTTAGACCTTTCTAAAGCCTTCAACACCATTTCTCACAACCTTCTCCTTACTAAACTCTTTGAAATAAACCTATCCCTTCCCTCCATTAATCGGTTTGCCAGCTACTTAGAAAATAGGCAACAGGCAGTCAAATGGAATAAATGTATTTCACCCTTCCAGCACACTGCTACAGGTGTCAAGGCTCAATTTTTGGTCCCCTACTATTTAATATGTTTATTAATGACTTCCATCATGCCATCCCAAATGCAAACCTTATCCAATATGCAGACAATTGTACAATAATCTGCTCTGCCACATCTACCTCCTTATTAACAAAACTAACTCAGAATGCCTTCTCCTCAACTGAACAATGGATGCTAGATAACCATCTTGCACTTACCACCACCAAGACCAAACTTATGATATTCTCCCCTACTAAAACCACCACCCCTGACAAAAATTCATTCCTCATTACCCAGTCAAAACAACATTCCTCTGGAAATTGTCTCCTCTGCTAAATTACTAGGCGTTATTCTTGATGACCATTTAAAATTCGACTACTACATTCAATCAAATATTAAAAAAAATGCATACAAAACTTGGTATGCTCTATCATCACAACCGTTTCATCTCTCCCCCAACTAGGCCTGTTCTTGCAACTACCTATCTCATCCCTTCACTTCTATATGGTGCTTCTATCTTCACTAACCTGCAATCCTCTCTCAAGTCAAAACTATCTTCCTGCTACTACAAAATCTCAAAATTTTCCACAGGACACAAATCCACTACCCATCACTGTATACCTCTTCAACAACTCAATTGGCTTGAGCTACCAAACTATCTCACATAGTCAACTTATCCAAGCTGACAAGCTTATCTTCACTCCCTCCCTCTGCCCCTCACTTGCCCCTACCTTCCAAATGCATCTACCTAATAGACATCTAAGATCAAATTTTCAAAATCTAACTGAACTCCACAAACCCACTCGTCCTCCAGGCAGACATCTCCTATCCTTTGCACTTGCTCGCCATTGGAACTCTCTTCCACCTCTCATCCGTACAACCAAAAGTCTCACAACTTTTAAAACTCTCCTCCATGCACACCTAACTTCAAAATGGGAATGCTCCTGTTCTCATCCATCATAGATTCCTTGACTATAGTTCACTCTACCTCCCTTTAGTAAGAACTTACAAGAATTAAATACTGTACTATGATCTGTAGTTTTGATTTAGTCTAACCACATTGTATTACTGTACTTCTTCCAAATATCAGCATTTGTTTTTTTATGATGTAACCTTGTACCTTTTCTTTAACTGACTCAGATTTTGAAATCTTGTACTTTTTTAACTGATTCAGATTTTGTAATTTTTGTATTCTTGTATCTTATTATTTGTATTACTTGAGCTTTTCTCCGCAGGACTCCATTGAAAATGGGTTCCTTGTGGCCCAATGGACTATCCTGGTAAACAAACTGCAAATACATATATATATATAAATAAATGAAGGTGCTTGTGAGATTCAAGCACTCTGTAAAGTTTGTCTAGTTTACTAAGAGCAGGGGGTAGAGAATCAGGGTGTCAATCAGTGTCTTCAAAGACATCGTCCAGTAGTACATGTACAGGAGGAACAGCCAGTGGCCTGGGTGAAGGCAAATTTATCAGTTTCCCCGTAATGGGTTTGGGCCTGTGATAACCATTTGCTTTCCCAACTGAAAGCCTCCTTCATTCTGTGCAGATTACCACCAAAGGAAAGGTCCCTTGGTGTCATCAGAATCTGAATCTGGGTAAATTTGGTGGTAATTGCCCAGAGTAAGACAATTCCTCATCATCTTCAGAGTTAAAGGAACCTGCATCTTCCAACACCACCCTGTTTCTTTTGGATGGGGAAACCTCAGCAGAAGAAGCAAGAGAGGGATCTCTAGATTTTATTAAAGGCCAGGAACTAGTTTTTTAGGAGATCTTGGGCTTTGGTCTACAAAGAAATGGTTGGAGGACAGGGGCAACAAAAAAAAAAGTGGCTCAACTTGGTCAGGGTGTCCATTTAAAAGTGGTGACCTGAGGCTGCTGTCATCCAGCCACGACTTTGGCTGGACTTTTGGTAGTCTATGTAGATGGGGCGTTTCCCTCAAGTCCCAGGACATGGATGTGAAAGCTGAGGCCTGCTGAGAGACCTCAGACCTTACCAACGTATGCCACTGTAACATTTGCAGGTAAGTGTCACGAGTCTGGGGACTGCAAAAGCAGCTCACCTGGGTCATTGGCCAATTTGTGGCCTAGAGTTGGAGCTTTCTCATTACATCAGGGTTCTTGGTCTTTTTGCCTTTCCTTTTTTAGGAATGACACTAAGCGGATGCTGGAGTTTGCAAAGGATTTGCTTTAGCAATGGACTGTGATGACACCTGGGAAACCAAAAGTACAGTTTTGTACCTACCATAAATGATGTCAGAAGACCCTAAAAAGACAACAATATATATACCTGCACAAAAAAAAATATGTATATATATACAAAATATCAGCATATAACCTCACCCTACACAACCACCCCTAAACACAGAGGGATCTTTTTGGTAGGTACAAAAACACAAACTATGTTCTTTGCTCCTTCATTGCTGTGTGTCCTAACTATATTGGGTAGAATCCCAAAGCAGAGGTAAGAGGGCTGGCATCAATAAAGAAGCAGAGCTGACAACATGCCTTGCAAAAAATAGTGTGGCAAAACCAGCCCTAGACTTAGAGTAGAGAGGAAGGTGAAATGAGGCCTCCAGCTGGGAATCTCCTGCCATGATGGGAATAACAAAATGCAATGCAAAACCCAATCCACCTAGAAATAGTTTGTTTTGACACAGGCTTGCCGTGTAAAAAATTTTTTTCCCTTTTTGGGGGGTCTGCAAAAAAGTAGGCAAATGAATAGTTTGGTTTAAAGCCACACTAGAAACCTCAGACACCTCTTGCAGCAGTAATAGCCAACAGAAAAAAAGAAGTAGCAGACAAAGTATTTCAATGCAGCAGTAGCAGCAAAAGGTTGTAGAGTAAGTTTTTTTTCACAAACAAGGTGACATCATTGAGATCCCAAGAGGGAGTAGGGGTCTTATATTAGGTCTTTTATTCTTTGCCCCTTGAGAAAAGGACATGAAAAAAATGGTGGAAAACAACAATCATAGAGCTGAAATTGCCTGCAGCATGAATTTTGATGAATGGAAAGAGGAACCTTTGTCCAATAACTCAGTAAGATGAAGAAGAGCACACCACAAAGGCTCTCTCAGAAAAATCCCAAATTCTTTGCTAATTCCAAAATAAAAATCTCTTCCATTTTTTTAAAACTTGGAGGAAGAGACCTGCTGCTGTTCAACACAGAATATGCCAGGCTGTTAGATGAAGAAGTGGAGCTTGACATTGAGCAGATGACCGCCCCTCTGAGACAACAGGTGTGGAATCAAAGGTAAAAGGCTATGGAGGCTTCCTTACTCTGAGCTAAAATAAATAATCCTTTTGTCTTGTCTTTTCTTACCTTTAAGAGCACCTTTGGAAGAAGAGGCAGAGCAGAAGGCATACACATGAATTTTTTTTCAAACTGAAAAAGAGCATCCACTTCCAAAGCTGTGATGAAACCCCTTTGTGCAAAACTTTGGCAGCTGGTGGTTTGTTCCCAGACACTGTCAATTTCTGAAATACATGAAGAGATCCAGTCCAGTTTCTGGGGGGATCCATGATTTGTTGCTTAACACATCTGCTAGGAGTTCTGTGCCTCCCGCAGAAACCTTGCCTGAAGAGGCCATGCATGGACCGCTAACATCTCTCCTTCCTGTTGATATGTAGATGCTGTATGTCTGGCAGGCCACTTGTCCTGTATCCACTTTCCATTTAGATGAGCTCCCAAGCACGACAGTGTCCAAATCCCTGGCAGTGCTGTGTCCATTTTTTTTGAGATACATTGCAGCTTTCATATGTATGCAGTTTGCCGGAAGCCACAAGACAAGATGCCATGAACCCTAATGCTTGAAGGACTCTGCACAGTCAGCACGGACTGATGAGATAGTTGATGAAGTAAAAAGGATAGACTCTTGTTTACCCAGAAAGCACATGTCTTGAGAGGGTACTAGACTGATCTAGCACTGCTTATAACATATTCCAGATGAGAAGGAAGGTCTTCTTTCTTTTGAGCCAGAGCAGGCAATCTCCAAGTAAAGGAAGATTTGAATTGAATTAGCCTGAAGTAAGCTATCACTGGAGCCAGAACCTTTGTGAATACACTGATAATGAGAGAGCCTCGCTCGAGATAGATACTTCCTACACTTTAGTCTATAGGCACATGAAGGTAAGAAGCCTCCTTGAGATCTAAAGTTACCATCCAGTGATTTGCCCAGCAGAGGTAAAAAGCTGTTGTAACGCCAACATCTTAGGAATAAAATAAATAAGGCCCCCTTTCTGATACAGGGACTGGCTGAATGGCCCCTATTTGGTAACACAGAGAATTTGCTTGTGAGCCTCTGTCCTTTGTGGAGGAGGAACGAGTAATTAAATCCCAATTTTCTTTGAAAAGAGACAGTCTTCTCATGGGTCTGTTTTTTTAAAGGAGGACTGACCCCTGCCCTCACCAGAAGTCTGAGCAGGTGAAGACTGGGAATCATAAGCAGAGGATATGTCCCCTTAGTAGGCCAATTTCTACTAAACTGGGTGGCTGCACCTGCAAAAATCTTTAACAGTTTGCATAGACTTAGCTTTGTCCTCCATTTCCAGGCATGCCTGCGAAGAACAGAACTAGTGGCAGCCACCCCAGGAGGCTGTACAGCATCAAACCACATTGCAAAGAATGCTTACCCACCTTGTTCAGACACATGAACTAAATCCAGCAACTCTTTACACTCAATACCTTCCGCCAAAGCATCCACCTTAGATTTCAATTGTGAAAGGAGATAATTTTGATATTTTACATGTGAAAAAACTGAATTTCACGCCCTCATGGCTAAAGAGCAGGAGGCAAAGAATCAGGATTCAGGAAGCCTCTGCAAAAACATCTTCCACTACATTCAACACAGGAGGTATAGCTGGAATCATCCACATCAGAATCACATTTTGCAGGATTCTCCTGCAAATCTTCCTCAGAACACTCAGAAGCCTCTGAACACTGTTCAAAACTCTCAAACTCAGGTTCCACCCTAGGCCTCTTATCAGGAGGGGCATAGAACCTCTAATCATAGTAATCAAATCTTCTGCCATTTAACTTGGCCTACCTCTCAAATAAGTTTTGGAAACAGAAGGAGAGGCTCTAACTACCTTGGGAAGAGAGGCACATCCTGTAACAGTAAAGTCTCTGCCTGAGACTCCAAAGAAACTCCTGGCAAAACCTCTGGCTCCACTGGCCTTTTCTAAAGAACCGACGCCTGGGACTGCCGGTTCATCAACCCTAGGCTTTGCTGTTTTGTCGCTTGCGCTTTTTTGGATAAGCGGCGCCGAGCATCCGACGGCATTTTTAACCTGGCACAGTCTAACCTTACAAGAAATACAGTTATTCACTTTTCTGACATCGGTTAAATACTGAGGCAAGAAACCAACTTTGATTTCCACAGCAAAAGAACTTCTTCTTCCAAAACAAAATGCTGCTAAACTTTCATGCAAACAAAAAAGACTGGATATGACTGTCGGTCATGCGATACTTGGTATTCGGGCCGACTGGACAGCGGACAGGAAGACTTCATGTGGGTAAGCCAAGTACCTCGGCCCTACGTTTTAGGGTTTTCAAATTAAATTTTGCACAGTGAGGACAGTTAGAGACATCATGCTGAGGTCCCATGCAGAACAGATAAAACGAGTGATAACCTTTATGCAGTATTTGCTTCCCACACCAAGCAATTCTTGACTTTTTTTAACCTTAATTAGAAAACTTTCCAATGGGGTACTTATCTGACCGGAAGAAAGTTCTCTAGAAAAACAAAGCGACTAATGGGACTGCAAGCGTACTTATTACACGTGAAGCAAATCGTACTGCAAGTCAGGAAAGAACTGAAGATCGGGCTGGATACCCTTCTTGCACTCTGATATCTGCCAGCTAGGGATGATGTAAATATTCTGGTAATTGGGCCAATCGTGGTCTTCTGCAAGGCAGGAAGACCCCCAAGAATCAGTATTGCAACTCTGACTACAAAGAACATCTGCTACATGAAAAGTACAGTTGTGTACCTACCATAAATGTAGATGTTTGAGTGTATTCATTGTTGCAGTCATTACTCTTGGGTTATCCTGCTGGCAGGCCACCCTCACAGTCGGCCAGAATTCCAAAGTCTAGGTCCGGCGTCAGTTGCTGTCACCTCTTCCCTGTAGTCAGTGCGCCACGGGTATAAAAGATGCAGCCAACGCCATTTCTTCAGTTTTTCTTGCCCCAGATGTCAGCTGCCACAAATTGGTAGGCTGAAAAAATATGCCAATAAAAATGCATGCACAAAAATAACATTTCCTTCATCTACAAGCAAATACACCACATTGGTTGTATAGGATAGAGAAGTACAGATAAGTCCCAGCAAAGAAAAGGGGGGATGTTGGGTGGGTAACCTGGACTGCAACAGTGAATACACTCAAACATCTACATTTATGGTAGGTACACAACTGTACTATGTTCATCGTGTTTCACTGTTGCAGTCATTACTCTTGGGTTAAATCCCAAAGCTGAGGATGGGTGGCTGGACTAAATAGGATTAGGAGAGGCTATGAGGCCCTGCAAAACTGCAGTGTCAAAGCCTGCTCTGGATTTAGAGTAAAGAGGTAAGTGGTAGTGCTTTGTGAAAGTGTGCATTGAACTCCAAGTTGCAGCCTCTAAGATATCTTTGGTTGGTACTCCTCTGAGAAAGGCTGATGAAGTGGCTGCTGCTCTGGTGGAATGAGGCCTAATGCCCTTAGGCACTGATTTGCAAAGCTGAAAATAGCAGAAGCGGATGCAATGGCCTATCCATTTAGAAACAGTCCATTTTGAGATAGCCTTTCCTTGTGATCCTGCAGCATATGACACTAAAAGTTGCTCAAACTTTCTGAAAGCTTTAGTTCTGTCCAAGTAGAAGCGTAACTGCCTGTGTATGTCCAAAGAGTGCAGACTTTTCTCACCCTTGTTCTGTGGATTTGGATAAAAGGTAGGTAAAGTGAATGGTTTGGTTGAGGGCCACACTGGATACCACCTTAGGCATAAATGTTGGGTTTGTCCTCAGAAAAACTCTGTCTGGATGAAAAATGATAAAAGGCTCCACAGCCATGAGTGCTTGCAACTCCGAGACTCATCTTGCAGAGGTTATTGCTAGGAGCGGAGCTGTATTCCAGGATAAGAATTTTATATCCGCTGTTGATGTTGGCTAAAAGGAGGCAGTGTGAGTTTTTCCAAAACATAATTGAGGTCCCAGGCCGGAATTGGTGCTCTCCTTGGAGGCCTAATGTTTTTGGCCCCTCTGAGGTACTGCCTTATTAAGGGATGAGAAAAGATAGGTGGTTCCGTATTGTAATGGGCTGAAATGGCAGAGGCATGAATCTTAATTGATGAGAAATAAAGGCCTTTGTTCAGCATCTCAGTTAGGTATTGTAAAATCTGAGGGATATTTGGTACACACGTGTCAATGCCTTGTTCCTGGTTCCAAGCACAGAACCTCTTCCATTTTTCTGCATAAGATTTTCTGGTATTGGGCCTCCTGGTCTCCAAGATAACATCCATAACAGCTTTTGAAAGAGGAGTGTTCTGAATGGCTACATTATCCGCCATGCTGCCAGATTTAAGGTTCTGAGTTGGCTGTGCAGGATCCGATTGTTTTGTTGGGTCAGCAGGTGAGAAGTTTGAGGCAATATCCATGCTGGACCTTGAGACAAACTCTTTAGGATTGGGTACCAGTGCTAGCGTGGCCAGTCTGGTGCAATCAGTATCATTTTTGGCTTCTCTTGTCTGACCTTTAGGAGTACCCTGGGAAGGAGAGGCAGTGGAGGAAAGGCATATACTGTTAGATTTTTCCAGCTGAAGGATAGGGTGTCCACTTTCCATGCTTGCTTGTGATAAATCCTTGAGCAAAATCTCTCCAATTGGCAGTTGTGAGGGGAGGCAAACAAATCTATGTCTGGGCATCCCCATTTCCTTGTTATCATGCTGAAGACTTGTGGATCCAGTTTCCATTCGTGGGGATCCATGAGGTTTCTGCTTAGTTCATCTGCCAGAGTATTTGTTTTTCCTGGCAGGAATTGTGCTTGCAGGTGAACTTGAAAGGTCAATGCTGTGTCCCATAAGGTCATTGCTTGTCTGCAGAGGGGGTAGGAATGTGTACCTCCCTGCTCGTTTATGTACCACATGACTGTAGTATTGTCCCCGTCTTTACCAGTAGCTGTCCTGGATGTAGCAGGTCCTTGAAAGCTGTCAGGGCATTTTGAATAGCTAGCATCTCTTTTTGATTGATGTGAAGATGCATCTGGTTTGCAGGCCATGTGCCCTGAATATATTTTCCTGCCATTTGGGCCCCACAGGCATAATCTGATGCATCTGTTGTCGGTGTCTGTCTGGCTGTGGGTAAACAATGGCAGACCCTTGTTGTGGTGACAGGCCTCTGCCCACCATCGAAACTCCTGTTGCAGGCAGGGAATGACTGCAATTACTGTCTCCAGGCTGTGGCAATGCTGAGTCCAAACACTTTTTAGATACCACTGTAGTTTCCTCATATGCAGTCTGACATATGGAATTATTAGAATGCAGGATGCCATGAAACCCAAGGCCTGCAGGATTTTCTTTGCAGATAAGTGGGTTTTTGTTGCCAATTTCTTGAAGTAAGAAGTCAGTTGCTTTTGTTTGTCTGGGGTGAGATAAGCCATCTGGGCAGTTGTATTTAAGCATGCACCCAAGAATATTATCTCTTGAGAGGGCCCTAGTTTTGATTTATTTTCGTATACTGTGTACCCTAGGCCAATTAGTAATCTTTTTACAAACGCCATATGCTTTAGAAGAATGTCTTTGTTCTCTGCTTGAATTAGGCAGTCATCCAAGTAGGGATATATTTGAATTCTTCTTTGTCTGCAAAGCGCAATTACTGGTGCCAGGCATTTTGTGAAGACCCTGTGCGCAGTAGATAAGCCAAAGGGTAGTGCAGAGAAAGTACAGTTTTGTACCAACCATAAATGTAGATGTTCGAGTGCTAATACAGCTGCAGTCCTAACAGATGGGTTCTCCTGCCGTCAGGCAGGTCTTCGGTCGGCCGAATTCCAAAGTCTAGGTCCGGCGTCGGTTGTTGTCGCTTCTTCCCTGACGTCAGTGCAACAGGGGTATAAAGGAACCAGCCGATGCCATTTTCTTCAGTTTTTCTTGCCCCAGATGTCAGGTGCCGCCAGAAGGAAGGCAAAACATAATTATAAGTAATAATGCAATGCAGTGATATCAAAAACCAGTAGTGCAAGCAAATACACCATAAAAGAATACCCCAATCATGTTGTATGAGGAGGTGTTAGCCATTAGGATAGTCCCAAGAGGGGAAGGAGAGAGGGAAACCTGGACCGCAGCTGTATTAGCACTCGAACATCTACATTTATGGTAGATACAAAACTGTACTATGCTCATCGTGCATAGAGCTGCAGTCCTAACAGATGGGTAGAATCCCAAAGCTAACAAAAGGGTGGTAGGCACTAGGTGGTACTAGGAGGAGCCAGGATGCCTTGCAAGACTGCAGTGGCAAAGCCTGCCCTAGTTTTGGAGTATAATGGTAGGTGGTAGTGCTTGGAGAAAGTATGTACAGAACTCCAAGTGGCTGCTTCCAAAATATCTTTGGTAGGGACTCCTCCGAGGAAGGCTGCAGAGGTGGCAGTGGCCCTTGTGGAGTGAGATCTGATGCCTGTAGGTACAGCCTTGCCATGCAAGGAATAGCAAAAATGTATGCAGTGAGCTATCCATTTAGAGATTGTCTGTTTCGAAATTGGCTTTCCTTGAGCTCCTACAGCATAGGACACAAAGAGCTGGTCTGATTTTCTGAAAGGCTTTGTTTGGTCCAGATAATAACGTAGCTGTCTGTGGATATCCAGGGAGTGTAGTAGTCTCTCCCCTTTGTTTTGAGGATTAGGATAGAAGGTAGGTAGATGTATGGCCTGATTCAAAGCTACCTTGGATACCACTTTAGGCATAAAGGACGGGTTGGTTCACAAGGAAACTCTGTCCTGATGGAAGATGATGAAAGGCTGCACAGCCATGAGTGCTTGTAGTTCTGAAACTCTACGAGCTGAGGTAATTGCCAGAAGGAAAGCTGTTTTCCAGGACAAGTATTGCAAATCTGATGAGGAAGCTGGTTCAAAGGGAGGCAAGGTCAGTTTTTCCAGAATGAAATTGAGATCCCAAGCAGGTATTGGTTGTTTTCTTGGTGGTCTTAGATTCTTAGCCCCTCTGAGGAACTGCCTTAAGAGAGGGTGTGAGAATAAGGGTGGGTCAGTGTTGTATTCTGCAGAAAAGGCTGAGGCATGGATTTTGATGGAGGAGAATGAAAGTCCACTGCTTAACAGCTCGGTTAAATACTGTAGTATTTGAGGTAAATTCAGTTTCTCAGGATCCTGACCCCTTTTCTCATTCCAGGCACAAAACCGCTTCCATTTTGCGGAGTAAGCTTTTCTAGTTGACGGCCTTCTGGCCTCCAAAATGACATTCTGAACCTCCTTGGAGAGTAATGTTTGTTGTGATGCTAAGGGATCTTCCATGCAGCTAGACTGAGTGTCTTTAGCTGGCTGTGAAGAGTTTTGAAGCTGTGTTGAGTCAAGAGAAGTGGCAATAGAGGCAGTGTCCATGGTGGTGAATGCGTCAGGCTCCTCAGGAGTGGGTACCAGTGTTGTCTTGGCCAGTCCGGAGCAATGAGGATCATCTTTGGTCTGTCTGTTCTGGCTTTCAGTAGAACTTTGGGCAGCAGAGGAAGAGGTGGGAAGGCATAAACTGTCATTGATGTCCAACAAAAAGAGACAGCGTCCACTCTCCAGGCCTTTGGGTGGAAAATCCTTGAGCAAAATTTTGTCAATTGGTGATTTTTGTTGGAGGCAAATAGATCTATGTCTGGCCTTCCCCATGCTTGGATTATCTCTGTAAAGACTTTTGGATGCAACTTCCATTCGTGTGGATCTGTCATATTTCTGCTTAGGTTGTCTGCCAGCGTGTTTTCCTTGCCTGGCAAGTACTGTGCTTGTAGTTCGAGTTGTAAGTCCATGGCCATGTTCCAAAGTGACATGGTCAGTCTGCATAGTGGGTAGGAATGAGTTCCCCCCTGCTTGTTTATGTACCACATAACTGTGGTGTTGTCTGTTCTTATCAGTAGTTGCCCTGGTTGCAGAAGGTCCTTGAAGGCTATAATGGCATTTATTACTGCTAGCATTTCCTTCTGATTGATATGAAGGTGCTTTTCTTTTTGGGACCATTTGCCCTGAATGCACCGATCTACCATGTGCGCCCCCCAGGCGTAGTCGGAGGCATCTGTTGTGATGACTTTGTTTGCTTGAGGCTTGCTGAATGAAAGGCCTGTGTTTGTTTGGCAAGCTTGAGCCCACCACCGAAATTCCTTTTGCAGACATGGAATTAGTGGTATTATTGTTTCCAAACTGTGGCTGTGTTGAGACCATATGCTTTTTAGGTACCATTGAAGTTTCCTCATATGCAGCTTTGCACATGGGATTAGTAAGATGCAAGATGCCATGAATCCCAGAGCCTGCAGGATTTTCCTTGCAGTAAGCCTGGTGCAATTTGCTAGTGCTGTGAAATATTGAGGTAACTGTCCCTGCTTCTCTGGCGTTAGGTAGGCCATATGGGTGTTTGTATCCAAGTTGGCACCCAGGAAAATTATCTTCTGAGAAGATTTTAGTCTTGATTTCTTTTTGTTGACTGTGTATCCCAGAGAGCTCAACAACAGTATTACATAAGCCAGATGTTTTAGAAGTATGTTCTTGCTGTCCTCTTGGATCAGGCAGTCGTCCAAATAAGGATATATTTGAATCCCTTGAAGTCTGCAGAAGGCAATTACTGATGCCAAGCATTTCGTGAATACTCTGGGCGCAGTAGATAAGCCAAAGGGCAATGCAGAGAATTGATAATGAATTGAACCTGCAAGAAATCTGAGGTATCTTCTGCAATTTTGTCTGATTGGGGCATGCAGGTATGCCTCCTTGAGGTCCAATGTTACCAGCCAAGACCCCTTGCCCAGCATGGGAAGAAGTTGCTGTAGAGTGAGCATCTTGAATTTTGGTACGAGTAGAAATGTGTTTAGGATGGACAGGTCCAAAATAGGTCTCCAATCTTTTCCCTTCCTTGGTACCAGGAATAGCCTGGAATAAAACCTTGGCCTTGTTCGTAGGTACCTCCTGAATAGCTTTCATGTTTATGAGCTTTGTAATTTGCCTTTGTGCCTCTGCCCTTTGATTGTGTGGCAGGTTTGGCATGCCTCTCATTTTTGGAAGGGTGTGAAAATGAAATCTGTAGCCTCTGTTTATAATGTCCAGTATCCATTTGTCTTTTGTGACAATATGCCAATTTTTTGAAAATAATGACAGCTTTCCTCCTAAGGGGGCTACCATTTGAGACCTGGTTGGTCTGCAAAGGGGAAAGTCACTGGGTTTGCTTTCTGAAAGATTGCGAGTTGTCCTCCCCACCTCTTTGTGTAGGAGCTTGCCATTGTCTGCCTCTATACGATCCTTGTGTTTGCCCTCTGCCCCTCAGGCGCCTGTATCTGCCTCTTCGGGGTCCGTCTGTGGCAGGAAAGGACCAGTTTTTTGAAGGCCAATTTCTACTAAAACGTGGGGGTTGAACCTGTAGAAATTCTTTCACTGTTTGCATAGATTTAGCCTTTTCCTGCATTTTCCTTAATACCTCCTCAGCATTATCACCAAATAGTACATCCTTTTGAAGAGGGGCGTCTAGCAATTTAGCTTTAACATGATCAGGCAGGGCTTGTTCCTTGAGCCACGCATGCCTACGTATGACTGATCCTGTAACAGCAGCTCTACATGAGGCCTCTAGAGCATCAAAACCACATTGTAAGGTATGCTTACCCACTTGTTCTGCACTATGCATCAAATCCTGCAAATCTTTTAAGTCTGGTTGTTCAGGCTGTGACATTTTACTTTTCAATTCTGATAACAAAAACTGTTGAAATTTTAGCATATGAAACTGACAGTTTAAGGCCCTCATGGATAAGGTAGCCGAGGTATATACCTTTTTTCCCCACCTTTCTAAGGATCTGGAATCTCTCTCGGAAGGCAATGGATTTTTAGCAATGGAGGCCTTAACTCCCTTGGGGCCCTGTGAGATGGTTTCTGGGTCAGCAGCATGGCTTTTGTATAGAAATTGGTGTGAGTCAGGAAACCTGTAGTACCTGTCAGGCTTAACAGGAGCTGGAGGTAGAGAGTCCGGGTTAAGGCAGGCCTCCGAGTAAACATCATCTAGTATGTCCAAGACAGGAGGTATAGCCAGAGGCCTGTGCTGAGGAAGCAAGAGAAATTCCCTGAGCCTTTTCTTGGAATCAGAATATTCCTGGCCTTCCCAGTGGAAGTGTTCCCTTAACGTATGCAAAGTTTCCCCAAATGAGTAATCCTCAGGGGGGGATACAGAAGGGATGGACTCCTCCGCATCAGAGTCTTCAAAAGGCGAGTAAGAAGGTTCCTGATCATCAGAGTGCTCTGAAATAATGCAGCCCTGATCAGAGGAGGGGGAATCTACCTCCTCTCTAGGCCTTTTGTCCGGAGGGGGCTGAGATCCTCTGATAAGAGTAATTAAATCCTCAGCCATTTTGAGCATCTGTTTCTTAGGCATGGGGCCTGGAGATGGGCCCTGAGTAGCTGATCTCTTAGAATGCATGGATGCTTTAGCCTTTGTGAAAGCCTTGATGGAGAAAAAAGAGGAAGGTCTGAAGACACCTTGAGTGGAAGTGGATCTGTTCACATTCAGAGTTTCAGCGCCAAGACTGGCTTCGGTATCTGTAGTCGGGGTGTGGGCCGAGGAGCCTGCGACTTCGGGTACAGGAGACACAGTCAAAGACAGGTCATCGGTAGGCAGGGGCTGCGTAGGCGCCTCACTGAGAACCGGACCACGTGTAGTCGGCTTTGGCGTGGTGTCGGTAGAGGTCGCGGACCTCGAGTGTCGGTCCTTGTCTTTGCATTTTTTAGACAAAACCGGAGTCGGAGTATCCGATGACATGGTATAGTTAAATGCTTTTCCAAAATAATGCTGGGCGAACTCCGCCCGATGCTTAATAGTGCGTTTGCTGAATGTAGCACAAAAGCGACAGGCCGAGACCTCATGGTCTGGGCCTAAACAAGGTATACAGAGGGAATGGAAATCCTTATGCGGAATTTGCTTCCCACAAGAAATACAATTATTGACTTTGTCTGACATCGGTCTGAGGCAAGAAAAGGTTCCCCAACGGGGTACTTAGCTTTTAGAAGACTTCGGTTTCCAAAATTTTCGTAATCTCAGGAGCTGGCCGACTGGCACTTGCGAACTGCTTCTGCTTAGGGCACCGCACGGCAATAAAGACTGAAGAAAATGGCGTCGGCTGGTTCCTTTATACCCCTGTCGCACTGACGTCAGGGAAGAAGCGACAACAACCGACGCCGGACCTAGACTTTGGAATTCGGCCAACCGAGGACCCGCCTGACGGCAGGAGAACCCATCTGTTAGGACTGCAGCTGTATGCACGATGAACATTTGGTAGTGCATTAAGCCAGCTATGAATCTAAGGTATTTTCTGCAAGATTGTCTGATTGGGACATGCAGGTATGCCTCTTTGAGGTCCAAAGTTACGAGCCAAGCCTTCTTGCCCAGCATGGGCAGTAGCTGCTGTAGAGTCAACATCTTGAATTTTGGAACTTCCAGAAACATATTTAGTATAGACAGGTCCAGTATTGGTCTCCAGGTTTTGTCCTTTCTGGCCACTAGGAAAATTGTGGAGTAAAATCCTTGCCCCTGCTCTTTAGTGGTACTTGCTGAATGGCCCTCATATGTCCATGAGGGTTGTAATTTGTTTTTGTGCCTCTGCCCATTGATTGTGTGGCAGGTCTGGCATACCTTTTGACATTGGTAGGGTGTGAAAATGGAACCTGTAGCCTTGGGACACTATGTTCAGGACCCATTTGTCTTGGGTAACCATTTGCCAATTTGATGAGAAAAGTACTACTTTTCCCCCTAAAGGGGGCTGCCAAAAGAAAAGTGTTTGGATCTGGCAGAGGAAAGTCATTGGGACTGTTTCCTGTAAGGTTATGATTTGTCGTCTCCACTTTTAGAGGTAGGAGCACCCCATTGTTTAGGCCTGTTTGAGCCTTGGGGCTGAGATCTGCCTCTGGGATGCCTGTATCTGCCTCTTTGTGGTCTGTCCGACACTGGAAAGGACCAATATTTAGAAGGCCAGTTCCTGCTAAACCTGGGTGGCTGTACCTGTAGGAAATCCTTGACTGTCTGCATGGATTTTGCTTTATCCTCCATTTTTTCAACACCTCTTCTGCTTTAGTACCAAACATAGTATCATGCTGTAATGGTGCATCTAATAATTTTGCTTTAACACGATCAGGCAGATTCTGTTCCTTTAACCAAGCATGCCTTCTAATAACAGAACCAGTAATAGCGGCCCTGCAAGAGGCCTCCAGTGAATCATAACCACATTGCAAAGTATGCTTTCCCACTTGTTCAGCTGCATGCAATAAATTCTGCATTTCCTTGTTCTCTGAACATTTAGTATTTGTCAACAATTTCTGTTTAGGCAGTGACATTAAATATTGCTGATATTTAAGCATATGAAACTGACAATTTAAAGCCCTTACAGCCAAGGTAGCAGAAGTGTAAACTTTTTCCCCCATCTGTCTAGAGCCCTAGAATCCCTATCAGAGGGGACATGTTTTTTTGCAGTGGAAGCTTTAACCCCTTTGGGACCCCGAGATATAGTTTCTGGGTCAGCAGCGGGGTTTTTATATAGGAATTTATGAGAATCCGGGACCCTGTAGTATCTGTCTGGCTTAGCAGGTGCAGGGGGTAAAGAGTCAGGAGACAGGCCGGACTCTGAAAATGCATCATCTACAATGTCTAGAACAGGTGGAATAGCAAGGGGTCTGTGCTGAGGAAGTAGCAGAAAGTCTCTGAGCGTTTTCTTAGATTCAGAATAATCTTGGCTCTCCCAGTGGAAATGCTCCCTCATGGTATGCAGGGTTTCCCCAAAAGAATAATCCTCAGGAGGAGAGGCTGAAGGAATGGATTCTTCAGCTTCAGAATCCTCATAGGGAAGCATGGAATAATCCTGTTCAGAGGAGAAATCGGAGGAAATAGAAACCTGATCAAAAGAATCATACTCTGTCTCTTGCCTAGGCCTCTTATCAGGATGGGGATGGGAGCCCCTGATCAAAGTAATTAGGTCTTCGGCCATTTTGAGCATCTGTTTTTTAGGCATGGAAGTCTGAGTAGGAGAATGCTGTACTTTTGTTTCTTTGTCTTTAGAGCTGCTTTAGTCTTTGTCTTTGAAGCTGAAGATGGCTTAATATATAGTTGTGTAGGTCTGAAGACACCCTCAGAAGCCGATGCCTGCTCAGCGGCTCTGGACCCATCTGAGGGAATGATTTCCGAGTGTCCAATACCCTGAGTATCCAGAGGCCCAGTCGGCTCCACGTGGGCAGGTAGCAGGCACTAGGGGCTGCGAAAGCACCTCACTGAGAACCGGTGACTGGCCTAGCAGAGGCCTCGTCGTCGGTTTTGGACCTCTGATGCCTATCCTTTTCCTTGTCCTTGCGTTTTTTGTAAACTCCGGTTGTCGGCTGTTCCGACGGCATTATGCAATTAAATCTTCGGCCAAAGTAATGAAATGCAAAATCAAACAGACGCTTAACAGTGCGTTGGTTAAATCTTGCACAAAACCAACAGCTAGCAACATTGTGATCAGGGCCTAGGCAAGGAATACAGTAAGAGTGAAAATCCTTATGAGGTATTTGCTTCCCACAAGAAATACAATTGCTAACTTTTTCTGACATCGGTCTGGAGCAAGAAAAAAGTTTCCCCAACGGGGTACTTAGCTTTAATGAAGACTTTGGTTCAGAAATTCAGATTTGAAAATCTCAGGAGTCAGCTGACCGGCACTTGCGAAAGTACAGTTTTGTACCTACCATAAATGTAGATGTTAGAGTGCTAATACAGCTGCAGTCCTTACAGATGGGTTCTGCTGCCGTCAGGCAGGTCCTCGGTCGGCCGAATTCGAAAGTCTAGGTCTGGCGTTGGTTGTTGTCGCCTTCTTCCCTGACGTCAGTGCGACAGGGGTTTATAAGACACAGCTGACGCCATTTTCTTCAGTCTTTCTTGCCCCAGATGTCAGGTACCCCCAGAAGGAAGGCAATACATAATTTATATATCTATGTATAGTCATGCAATGCAATATAATCAAAATTCAGTAGTTGCAAGCAAATACACCATAGAAGGATAACCCAAACAGGTTTCATGAGGATGAATTAGCCACTAGGCCTGTACCAAGAGGGGAAGGAGGGAGGGAAACCTGGACTGCAGCTGTATTAGCACTCGAACATCTACATTTATGGTAGGTACAAAACTGTACTATGTTCATCGTGCATACAGCTGCAGTCCTTACAGATGGGTAGAATCCCAAAGCTACGCACAGGGTGGTAGGCACTAGGTGGAATTAGGAGGAGCCAGAATGCCCTGCAACACAGCAGTGGCAAAGCCTGCTCTTGTTTTGGAGTATAAAGGTAAGTGGTAGTGTTTAGTGAAGGTATGCACTGAACTCCAGGTGGCTGCCTCCAAAATATCTTTGGTAGGAACTCCTCTGAGGAAGGCTGCAGAGGTAGCTGTGGCCCTTGTGGAGTGGGGTCTGATGCCTGCAGGCACAGTTTTACCATGAAAGGAGTAACAAAAACGTATGCAGTGGCCTATCCATTTTGAAATTGTCTGTTTGGAGATTGGCTTTCCTTGAGCTCCTACAGTATAGGACACAGTTGTTCTGATTTCCTGAACGGCTTTGTCCTGTCCAAATAGTAACGCAGCTGTCTATGGATGTCTAAGGAATGTAGCAGCCTTTCCTCTTTGTTTTGAGGGTTGGGGTAAAAGGTAGGTAGGTGTATGGCCTGATTTAAAGCTACCCTGGATACTACCTTAGGCATAAATGACGGGTTGGTTCGTAGGGAAACCCTGTCCTGATGGAAGATGAGAAAGGGCTGCACAGCCATGAGGGCTTGTAATTCCGAGACCCTACGTGCTGAGGTAATAGCCAGAAGGAAAGCTGTTTTCCAGGACAAATATCGCAAATCTGTTGAGGCAGCTGGTTCAAAAGGAGGCATTGTTAATTTTTCTAGAATGTAATTAAGATCCCAGGCTGGGATTGGTTGTTTCCTTGAAGGTCTTATATTCTTAGCCCCTCTGAGGAACTGTCTTAAGAGTGGGCGAGAGAATAAGGGTGGATCAGTGTTGTAGTCTGCTGAAATGGCTGAGGCATGGATTTTGATGGAGGAGAATGAAAGTCCACTGTTCAGCAGCTCAGTTAGATACTGTAATATTTGAGGTAAATTCAGTTTTCTAGGATCCTGATCCTTTTTCTCATTCCAAGTGCAAAACCGTTTCCATTTTGCGGAGTAAGCTTTTCTAGTAGATGGCCTTCTGGCTTCCAAAATGACATCCTGTACCTCCTTGGAGAGTAGGGTCTGTTGTGGTGTTAAGGAATTTTCCATGCAGTCAGATTGAGTGTTTTCAGCTGACTGTGAAGAGTTTTGTAGCTGTGCTGAGTCAGAAGAAGAGCCATTAGAGGTAGGGTCCAGGGAGGAGAATGTGTTAGGCTCCTCAGGAGTGGGTACCAGTGTTGTCTTGGCCAGTCTGGAGCAATCAGTATCATCTTTGGTCTGTCTGCTCTTGCTTTCAAAAGCACCTTGGGCAGTAGAGGAAGAGGTGGGAAGGCGTAAACTGTCCGTGCTGCCCAACTGAAAGAAAGGGCGTCCACTCTCCAGGCCTTTGGATGAAATGTCCTTGTGCAGAATTTTGTCAATTGATGATTTTTGTGGGAGGCAAAGAGATCTATGTCTGGCCTTCCCCAGGCTTGGATTATCTTTGTAAACACTTGAGGATGCAACTTCTATTCGTGAGGGTCTGTCATATTTCTGCTTAGATTGTCTGCCAGCATGTTTTCCATACCTGGCATGTACTGTGCTTGAAGCTCGATTTGCCATTCCAGAGCCCTGTTCCAAAGTGACATGGTCAGCCTGCACAGGGGGTATGAATGTGTTCCCCCTTGTTTGTTTATGTACCACATTACTGTGGTGTTGTCTGTTTTTATTAATAATTGCCCTGGATGCAGGAGGTACCTGAAAGCTGTAATTGCATTTATCACTGCTAGCATTTCCTTTTGATTGATGTGAAGGTGCTTTTCCTTTTGGGACCATTTGCCCTGAATGCACCTGTCATGTGTGCCCCCCAGGCATAGTCTGAGGCGTCTGTTGTGATGACCTGATTTGCTTGAGGTTTGCAGAATGGTAGACCTGCGTTTGTTTGGCATGCTTGAGCCCACCATAGAAATTCCTTTTGCAAACATGGAATTAGTGGTATTATTGTTTCCAAACTGTGGCTGTGTTGAGACCATAGGTTTTTTAGGTACCACTGAAGTTTCCTCATATGCAACTTTGCACATGGGATTAGAAGAATGCAAGATGCCATGAATCCCAGAGCCTGCAGGATTTAACTTGCAGTTAGCCTGGTACAATTTGCTATATCTTGAAGTACTGAGTTAGTTGCCCCCGTTTTTCTGCCATAAGATAGGCCATCTGGGTGTTTGTATCCAAGTTGGCACCCAGGAAAATTATTTTCTAAGATGGTGTTAGCCTGGATTTCTCTTTGTGTTACATAAGCCAGATGTTCCAGAAGTATGTGTTTGCTGTCCGCTTGGATCAGGCAGTCGTCCAAATAAGGGTATATTTGTATCCCTTGAAGTCTGCAGTAGGCAATTACTGATGCCAGGCATTTCGTGAATACTCTGGGCGCAGTAGATAAGCCAAAGGGCAATGCAGAGAATTGATAGTGGATTGAACCTGCAAGAAATCTGAAGTATCTTCTGCAGCTTTGTCTGATTGGGACATGCAGGTATGCCTCCTTGAGGTCCAATGTTACCAGCCAAGACCCCTTGCCCAGCATGGGAAGAAGCTGCTGTAAGGTGAGCATCTTGAATTTTGGTACGAGTAGAAATGTGTTTAGGATGGATAAATCCAAAATGGGTCTCCAATCTGTTCCCTTTCCTTGGTACCAGGAATAGTCTGGAATAAAAACCTTGACCTTGTTCGTGAGTAGGTACCTCTTTAATAGCTTTCATGTCCATGAGCTTTGAAATTTGTATTTGAGCCTCTGCCCTTTGGTTGTGTGGCAGGTTTGGCATGCCTCTCATTTTTGGAAGAGTGTAAAAATGAAATCTGTAGCCTCTGTTTATAATGTCCAAGATCCATTTGTCTTTTGTGACAATATGCCAATTTTTTGAAAATAATGTCAGCTTTCCTCCCAAGGGTGCTGCCACTTGAGCCTTGCTTGGCATGCAAAGGGGAAAGTCATTGGGTTTGTTTTCTGTATTGCTGTGCACTGTCTTCCCCACCTCTTGATGCTGGAGATTGCCATTGTCTGCCTCTATATGATCCTTGAGATTGTCCTCTGCCCCTTGTGCGTCTGTATCTACTTCTTTGGGGCTTGTCCGTGGCTGGAAAGGACCAGTTTTTTGAAGGCCAATTTCTACTAAAACGTGGTGGTTGTACCTGTAGAAAAGCCTTAACAGTTTGCATAGATTTAGCTTTTTCTTCCATTTTCCTTAGTATTTCCTCAGCATTAGTACCAAATAATACATCCTTTTGTAAAGGAGCATCTAGTAATTTAGCTTTGGCATGATCAGGCAAGGTTTGTTCCCTAAGCCAGGCATGCCTACGAATGACTGATCCTGTAACTGCAGCTCTACTTGAGGCCTCTAGAGCATCATAACCACATTGTAAGGTGTGCTTACCCACTTGTTCTGCACTATGCATCATATCCTGCAACTCCTTCAGATCTGGTTGTTCAGGTTGTGACATTTTATTCTTTAATTGTGATAACAGGAATTGCTGATATTTAAGCATATGGAACTGACAATTTAAGGCCCTCATGGCTAGGGTGGCCGAGGTATACACCTTTTTTCCCCACCTTTCTAAGGATCTAGACTCTCTTTCGGAAGGTAATGGATTCTTAGCAGTAGAGGCCTTCATTCCCTTGGGGCCCTGAGAAATGGTTTCTGGGTCAGCATTATGGCTTTTGTAAAGGAATTGGTGTGAGTTAGGAACTCTGTAGTACCTATCAGGCTTGACTGGGGCTGGAGGCAGGGAATCCGGATTAAGGCAGGCCTCCGAATAAACATCAAGTATGTCCAAGACAGGAGGTATCGCCAGGGTTCTGTGCTGAGGTACCAGAAGAAATTCCCCAAGTCTTTTCTTGGAATCTGAAAAATCCTGGCCTTCCCAATGGAAGTGTTCCCTCAAGGTATGCAAGGTTTCCCCAAATGAGAAATCCTCTGGGGGGGATACAGAAGGAATGGACTGTTCTGCATCAGAATCTTCGAAAGGGGAGTACGAATGCTCCTCTTCATCAGAAAGTTCTGAAATAATGGAGCCCTGGTCTGAAGAGGGAGATTCTTTCTCCACTCTGGGTCTCTTGTCTGGTGGGGGTTGGGAACCCCTGATAAGAGTAATTAAATCCTCAGCCATTTTGAGCATCTGTTTTTTAGGCATGGGGCCTGGTGATGGGCCCTGTGCAACAGGCCTCTGGGAGTGCATGGCTGATTTAGACTTAGTAAAGGCCTTGATGGAAAAGGAAGAAGTTCTGAAGACACCATAGGTGGAAGTAGACCTATCCACATTAAGAGGCTCAACACTCACAGTGGCTTCGGTAGCTGTAGTCAGGGTGTGGGCCGAGAAACCTGCGGTCTTGGTTACAGAGGACACCGCCAGAGAAGTGTCGTCGATAGTCAGGGGCTGTGTAGGCGCCTCACTGAGAACCGGACCACTTGTAGCCGGTTTTGGCGTGGTGTCGGTGGAGACCGCAGGCCTCGCATGTCGGTCTTTGTCTTTGCGTTTTTTGGACAAAACGGTAGTCGGAGTCTCCGACGACATTTTATAGTCAAAAGCTTTACCAAAAAAGTGCTGGGCGAACTCCGCCCGACGCTTAATAGTGCGTTTATTATAAGTAGCACAAAAGCGACAGCCCGAGACGTCGTGGTCTGGGCCTAAACAAGGAATACAGAGGGAATGGAAATCCTTATGCGGTATTTGCTTCCCACAAGAAATACAATTGTTAACTTTGTCTGACATCGGTCTGAGGCAAGAAAAGTTTCCCCAACGGGGTACTTAGCTTTAAACAAGACTTCAGTTTCCAAATTTTCGTAATTTCAGGAGCTGACCGACCGGCACTTGCGAACTGCTTCTGCTTCAGGCACCGCGTGGCAAAAAAAGACTTAAGAAAATGGCGTCGGCTGTGTCTTATATACCCCTGTCGCACTGACGTCAGGGAAGAAGGCGACAACAACCGACACTGGACCTAGACTTTGGAATTCGGCCGACCGAGGACCCGCCTGACGGCAGGAGAACCCATCTGTAAGGACTGCAGCTGTATGCACGATGAACATCTGCTTTTGCTTCAGGCACCGCACGGCAAGAAAGACTGAAGAAAATGGCGTCGGCTGCATCTTTTATACCCCTGGCGCACTGACGTCAGGGAAGAGGCGACAGCAACCGACGCCGGACCTAGACTTTGGAATTCTGGCCGACTGTGAGGGTAGCCTGCCAGCAGGATAACCCAAGAGTAATGACTGCAACAGTGAAACACGATGAACATCAGAGACTTCTGGAGGTAAAGATCAGGTACAAACCGACTTTTGGGGAAAACAACTGGAAGGCAATAAGCTCTGGTCACTGCAGTTCAAAGCAGGGCTGGCCACGTGTGGTGCAAAAAAAAAAAAAAAAAAAAAAAAAACACAGGTCTTTTCTACATACAAACTTCCTTCAGTGAATGCTCTCTGAGGCATATGACAGCAGACGCAAATTCTATTTACAGTTAAATACAGTAATTTTGTATGACAAATTTGAAGTGGGAAAAGAGTTAACCACAAGAATGTAACAGAGATGTGACAGATTTAAAATTCATATATATTCCTTTTGTTCAAGAAGCCAAGATTCTGTAACGGCCTGAGAAAATTATTTTTCTTTGCTATATTTAGTAAAACATCAGCGCCCTATGACTTTTCCTTGTTACAGCAAAAATGCTGAGAAGTGGGAAGGCCACGTCTTCATGAATGCTAGATAAGCTCTCTCACATATACACACACATACATCTGTGTATTCATATATTATATATATATATATATATATATATATATATATATATATATTCACACACACACACACACACACACACACACACACACACACACATATATATATATGCATATACATACAGACACACTTCTGTGCATTAATGAAGTACCTAGTCATGCAAAAGGGGATTTGTGAGTTACTCAAAGTGATGTGGGGACTACCAATGCCCTTGCAAATGCTCAGTCCTAACACTAATGATGGTTGGAGCAAGTGCCTGGTGAGCTACTTGCTGGGATGCGGATTTCAAACCCACGCTTCTTCTGATGGATTCTGGCTACCAGTATCCTGCTCTGCCCTGTCCTCTACTCCAGGATGGAGATAACCATCCCCCTACTAGCCTTTTGAGTCACTAATTGAATGAGGGGAACATGGGCCATAATCAGCTTGACCTCTCTATGCCATTGGTATCCTGGCGAATACAAATGGCTTCTTAAGACCATTATTTTATCCTTAAGAAATCATCTGCTTAATGACTATTGTTCAAACGAATGAATAATATGGAATTATATGATCAGTAGTACTGCAATGCAACCATCTACATTAATTCTGTCCCCTCTATTTGCACAAAATGACTGACGTGTTCAGTCAAGAGTCTGAATGAACAGTTTCCTCAATCCACTTAATCGCCGACACGAAGGATGCTAAGTATGAAACTCTTTAGTTAAACAAGGCTACTGCATGAAGCACAGCAGCATACAAGTGAAATACAATTCAAAAGAACAAACTTTTCTTTTAATGTAAACGAATATTAACAAAGCAGTACACTGAGGCCACTGTACAAGTACAGCACAGTTCAAAATAATAATCAATAAACACCCTCCACTAATAAAACGAAGATAAGTGCAGTACACCAAAAAATTCAGTGTACCAATGAAAGATGGGCTTGTTACACAAGATGAAAACATTTGTTAATTATGTCATAGCAGTCATACCACATGAAAATCTTAAATGGAGCCCAGCAGCTTCAAAACTGCAAGGCAATACAGGACAATGATGCAAAAGGAAAAACAACCTGTTTCTTTGGAGTTTCACTGACTAGGAAATTCTGAAATGCAGGGAAAACCAAGAGGCCTTCACAAAAATCTGCAAAACATGCAGACCCTTAAGTTACCCCATAGTGACCACGGATAAGTCACACCACTGGAGACTAGTGCCCACGGCACAGTGCATCTTCATTAAGGGCATCTTCCAAAAGCCAACTGGAGACACAGTGTTAATATCACAGTTCTCAGCATCCAGTATATTCAGCACCTTCCTGGATGTTACAATGAAACCTGCAGACTACATTAAAATTCCCACAGGCCTATTAGGTGTGTCATTCATGCACAGAAACTTTTCACACACTCAACTTTGCATCCTTGGAGCTTGGGGCCACAGAATGCATGCACACACACACGCACACACACACACACACACACACACACACACACACACACACACACACACACACACACACTCAGATACACTTGCTGTAGATGAAGAATTTGTAGTATCAACCAAAAGGGACAACAGAGCAGTAAATGCCAATAAAATTAGGAATGGAAGGATGTGTACATAATACATACATCTGACAGATCAGTGGTCAGCAGGGCATTTCTGAATGGCCATACACATTGCAGACAATTGATAGGTATGTATAAAAAACTCACACACAATAATGCACATGAAGCCATTCTACATGGAAAAGTAAATGACAGGAACATGACGATTTCATGTTACAGACAATACTGGATCCTTCTACAGTCATGGCTGGTGTCACTTGTAAAGCATCCGCAAACATCAGAGGAAGAAAATACATAACCCTACACATGCTCATACATAAAATGTTGATAAATGTATGCAAGAACAGCTAAATGAAGTTTCCTGATTCCTCAAGCAAATCCTACAGTACTCTCAACAAAACCAGCTGCATCACCATAGTGTGTAGCAAGACATACAACAAGCTACAAGGTCACTGGTACTACTGAAGGCTATATGTGGAAATGCAACCTGGACAACCAACAGCAGGGGCTACTAAGTAGACAATACAACAGAGAAAGATGATAGCTAAGTGACAAACTCTCAACATGCTATCCACTGTGCCTTGCTCCACCATAAATAGCGCCACAGTACTAAGACAGTTACTATGTGCTGCCACAGACAGTTCCCCAAACAAAGACTGTTAACAAAATGGCACCCAGTCCACCAAACATGTCCTGAGCAGGATAATTTTTTATTTATTTATTTTTATATCCTTTGCTGACCAGGTTAGTCCCACAAGGCTAGTACCTTCTTTCAGGTAAGACCAGAGGCGGTATTTATACTCTGAGGGGAAATTTGGCCAGGACATCAGGAAACTTCCTCTACTCTTTTTGATAGGTAACACCTTCTTGCCCGGCTTGGCAGCAACCCTTGCAATAATATGCACCACGATGTAGATACAATTTATATAAAAAATTAGATAGAGCTGAACTTTGCTGGCAACTTAGATATAATGCCAACCAGCACCCAGGTATTAATAAACATGTCTCTATCTTGCCCATTTTAAAACAGAGATCACTTGAATTGTAGTTTTATGCAGTTTTATGTATAACATCTTTTTATTTTTTTGTTGGTGCTTATATATATGGATCCTTATCAGATGATAGAAACCTCATATGACTGAAACTCATTTGACTGATACCATAAGACTGAAAATGCAAAATACTGAAAAATCACTTGACTGAAACCCATAATACTGAAATCTTACAATGCTAAATTTCAACATACTGAATTGTAAAGTGGACAATATATAACCAGAATAGGTGGGCGCTATGCCCCCCCACACTCCCCAATGTTTTACACAGTCCAAATTTAGCAGTGTAAGATTTCAGTATTATGGGTTTCAGTCAAGTGATTTTTCAGTATTTTGCATTTTCAGTCTTGTGGTCTCAGTCAAATGAGTTTCAGTCATATGAGGTTTCTATCATCCGACAGGGATCCATATATATATATATATATATATATATATATATATATATATATATGTGGAATAAGCTGATTTATATTTTAAATTATTTAGAATGTTTTATGTAATCAAAATGAGGCAATTTTTTTTTAAACGTGGGGGAAAGGATGAAATTTTTGATTGGTCGTGCGTTGAGCACAAGGGTATTTAAACTGTATCCAGTTTTGGATAAATCAGTTCTGATGAAGTCCAAGTTGCTGGATAAAAGCGCTTAACTGATTTCTGTGTCTATTATAAATAAATAAATGGGATCTACAACATGGTGCATATTATTGCAAGGGTTGCTGCCAAGCCAGGCAAGAAGGTGTTTCCTTGTTTTTTTGGTTGTTTGGCATTTTTACACATCTTATTGGAGTCTTTTTGACAGGTGTTGTAAGATCTTCAACATCCACCTGAGACACCACCAATTCAAGCAGACAAAACCTCAGTTTAATGTCCCATCCGAAGGACACAGATCTACCTTATGCCTCACTGCTGTGCTGTACCAAAGGTTGAGTGCGCTACCTGTTGTACCGCTGACGCTGATAACTCAGAATCTATGCTATGCTTAGTGTCAGTTGCACAGGTCCTGGCATTGTGTGCTTTCCGTTCTGCTGGGTCATCAGTGAACATGACAGAACAGAACACTTATCCTGGACAACCACCACAATTTAGCCTCTACAATGTACAGTCCATCCTGTGAAGGTCAGAGAGATAGAAACAGAATATTTGGTAAAGAACAAGTAAGCAGCCATGTTAACAGTCAGCTTCAGTAACTGTCAGGATAGAAGAGAACTAAAAATATTATCAGTCCTGTACAGACAAATCAAGCCAAAAAACAAATTCCACACTTAGAGACAGAGATTTAAAGTTAACTTGCTGGATAGCACTGAAGAGACCAGTGGTACAAGAAACAATTCTCAGTCTCTCAAGGGGGGCAGAAGTAGAGTCCCTTCACCAACTGCTGAGACTTCTTTACACTGTCATAATACAAACTCGAGGTTGAGGAAAGAAGATATAATTTCACTCCAAAGATAAAGAAACATATTCAAGATCAGGGTCATGGAATATCTGCTTTAACTGAAACCCTCCCCCTTTCAGTGCCAAACAGCTCGACTACAAGATGTCACTTTGGCACCAAACAGCATCTGGTACACACTCAACTCAACACTGAAAGGGGTTGGTACCCATGAGCTTAACGCCAAAGCAGCACCCAGAGATAAAGACCTCCTCAATGCCAAACCTCAGCACCAAACTGGGACTTAACACAGGTATCAAGACATCTGACCCTGGAGCAGATATCAAAGCCTTTGTCAATGCCTAGGAACCCAAAACTGACTGCAATATGAACAGGATGGCCCCAAAACTGCCCTGTATCAGACTCTGACACAGAAAGCAAAGCAGGGTAGGAGGCAGCCATCTGCTGAACCCAATCCTAACAGACATAAGACCATAAATGGCATCAAAGCCTGAGTGGGCTAGTGAGAGAATCCAAAGAGAAACATTCCATTCAACTCTGAAAATATATAAAACTGTCTCAAAAGGGTTAGGTGGGTAAAAACAAGCACAGACCATATTCAACATATGCAGATTTCTTTCTGTTGGAAAAAAAACTAAGGCATGTCCTCATTTCACATTTAAAGTCAGAACCCAGCTGATGAGAGTCTAACATTGACTTAGTTCCATTTAACTCTGAAGTGAACAGGATGAGCGCAAACAAGTCATGTAGACAGTAAAATAATAAGGTTAATGGGGTACTTCTTAAGAAAGAAACCACTAAGGGGGTTAAAAATGTATTCTTAAACATTACCAGTAAAGTAAAATAACCAGGCAAGACTTGTACTAAAAGTGGCACTACAGTGTCTGAGAAGTAGAATGAGACAGGACTACAACTGACAGAGAAGCCAAAATTGGCTTAGTGAGAGGGTCAAACAGACAAACAAATTCCACATGCTTATAAGAAAATAAAAGAAACCCACAGCAAGAGGTGCAAAGATGAACACCAATATGTACAAATTTAATAAAACTAATTAATCCCTAGAGGAAAAGCAAACATGAGAAAAAATAAACTTTGGACTACTCTAATGAAAACACTGCCAGTAGAATAAGAACCAGGCTGAAATAAGTCTACGGCTGGCACTAAAGCCCAGAAAGGCTCCAGACATTCTTAGAAGGTAGTCAACAGTTACACGAAGACAGACAAACAGAGCCATAAATAGGGTGGGGTAAAGGGGCAGCTTCCTTGAGCACAAGCTGCAAAGGGGCATAATTTGCTGTTGCCGACAGGGCAAAACTGCAGTATCAGCATTCCTTTAAGGAACCGTGAGGGATAGCCAGTTTTAGAAATGAATGCTGTTATTGCATTTAGTAGCTCAGCGTGTTAGTAACAGTAGCAAGCAGCTTGCTACATCTGTGGGTTACAGGCCAAAGTGGAGTTTTTTTTTTTTTTAAACAAAAACAAGTCTTCTAAGCTGAAAGTACCAGTCAGAGGAACTGACCTAATGATCAGATGACCAAAAGTACAGTTTTGTACCTACCATAAATGTAGATGTTCGAGTGTACACCCTGCTGCAGTCATCACACTTGGGTTATCCTGCCGTCAGGCGGTCCCGCAGTCGGCCGGAATTCCAAAGTCAGTTGCTGTCGCTTCTTTCCTGACGTCAGTGTGCCAGGGGTATATATAATGCATCCAACGCCATTTTCTTCAGTTTTTCTTGCCCCAGATGTCAGGTGCCCCTAAAAAGGTGGTCAGTAAATAGTACCAAATTAAGTAATTTTTGCACAAACACAAAATCCCTCCAGTTATAAGCAAATACATCAGGAAGGTATTGTAGAGATTTAGCCAGTTAGATCAGATGGGATGGAGGGAGGGTAACCAGGACTGCAGCAGGGTGTACACTCGAACATCTACATTTATGGTAGGTACAAAACAGGGTGTACACTCGAACATCTACATTTATGGTAGGTACAAAACTGTATTATGTTCATCGTGTTACCCTGCTGCAGTCATCACACTTGGGTAGAATCCCAAAGCTAAGGATGGGTGGAGGAGTTATAGAGGGTTAGAGGAGGCTAGAAGGCCCTGCAGAACTGCAGTGGAGAAGCCAGCTCTAGTCTTAAAGTAAAGTGGTAAGTGATAGTGTTTGGTAAAGGTGTGTACTGAACTCCAAGTTGCAGCTTCCAGAATCTCCTTGGTTGGAACCCCCCTGAGGAAGGCTGTAGATGTAGCTGTTGCCCTGGTAGAGTGGGGCCTAATGGTAGCAGGAACTGGTTTTCCATGATGGGTATAGCAAAAACGAATGCAATGTCCTATCCATTTGGAAATGGTTTGTTTTGATATAGCCTTCCCTTGTGAAGCTGTAGCATAGGATACAAAGAGCTGGTCAGATTTTCTGAAAGCCTTAGTTTTATCCAAGTAGTAACAAAGTTGTCTGTGAATGTCCAACGAATGCAGGAGTCTTTCTCCTTTGTTCTGTGGATTTGGGAAGAAGGTGGGAAAGTGGATGGTTTGATTTAAAGCCACAGTGGAAACCACCTTAGGCATGAAAGAAGGATTAGTTCATAGAGAAACTCTGTCTTGATGGAAAATGAGGAAAGGTTCCACTGCCATTAGTGCCTGCAGCTCTGAGACTCTTCTAGCTGAAGTTATTGCTAGCAGCAGGGCAGTCTTCCATGATAGAAACTGTAGATCTGCAGAGAAAGCTGGTTCAAAGGGAGGTAGCGTAAGTTTTTCCAGAACAAAATTGAGGTCCCATGTTGGTGTAGGTGCTGTCCTGGGGGGCCTAATGTTTTTTGCCCCTCTGAGGAACTGCCTTAGGAGTGGATGCAAAAATAAGGGTGGATCCATGTTGTAGTGGGCTGAAATAGCTGATGCATGGATTTTAATGGAAGAAAAAGAAAGTCCTTTGTGCAACATCTCAGTTAAGTACTGTAGAATCTCAGGCATGTGAGGCTGAAGTGTGTTTTGGCCTTTAGCTTGGTTCCAGGCGCAAAACCTTTTCCATTTATCTGAGTAGGCCTTCCTGATGCTGGGCCTCCTAGCTTCATGAATAACATCCATAACTGCTTGGGAAAGAGGAGCTGGCTGGATGCTTAGGTGATTTGCCATGCAGCCAGATTTAAGGTTTTGAGCTGGCTGTGAAGAATCTGATTGTTTTGCTGTGTGAGCAAATGGGCAATTTGTGGTAAAATCCAAGGTGGGCCCTGGGCCATATTCCTCAATAGTGGGTACCAGTGCTGGCGTGGCCAGTCTGGGGCTATGAGTATCAGTCGTGGTCTCTCCTTTCTGACTTTCAGAAGCACCTTTGTGAGGAGAGGCAATGGAGGGAAGGCATATACTTGTCAGGTTTTTCCAACTGAACGAGTGCGTCCACTTTCCAAGCTTGATGGTGAAGTGTCCTTGTACAAAATTTTGTTAGTTGATAATTTTGAGGACTGGCAAACAGGTCTATGTCTGGAAGGCCCCATTTTTGATTTATCATTGCAAATACTTGTGGATCCAGTTTCCACTCGTGGGGATCCATGATGTTTCTGCTGACGTCGTCTGCCAAAGTGTTCTTTTGTCCTGGCAGGAATTGAGCTTGCAACTGAACTTGATAAGCCAGAGCTGTGTTCCACAAGGTCATTGCTTGCCTGCACAGAGGGTAGGAGTGTGTACCCCCTTTTTTATGTACCACATTGTTTAGAATTGAAAGGTCCAGAATTGGTCTCCAGGCATTGTCCTTTCTGGGAACTAGAAAGAGTCTTGAGTAAAATCCTTGGCCTTGCTCTGGAGTAGGTACCAGTTAAATGGCTCTCATGTCCATGAGAGCTGTAATCAGTTTTTGTGCCTCTGCCCATTGATTTTGTGGCAGGTTTGGCATTCCTCTTTTCATTGGCAAGGTGTGAAAATGGAATCTGTATCCTCGTAAAATTATGTCTACGACCCATTTGTCCTTTGTGACAATGTGCCAGCTGTCTGAAAAAAGTGCGAGTTTTCCTCCCAAGGGGGCTGCCAAGAGAGTGTTACTTGGCCAGATGAGGTGCAAGTCATTGAGTTTGCCTTCTGGTAGTTTGGGACCTGTCTTCTCCTCCCTTCGGTGTTGCAGTGCCCCATTGTCGAGGTTTGTACTGGGCTTGTGGTTGTCCTCTGCCTCTTGGACATCTGTATTTGCCCCTCTGTGGTCTGTCAGTATATGGAAAGGACCAATTTTTGTTGGCCAATTTCTGCTGAAGCGAGGGGGCTGTACCTGTAGAAAATCTTTGACTGTCTGCATAGATTTTGCTTTATGCTCCATTTTCTTTAAGACTTCTTCTGCTTTAACTCCAAAAAGAACATCCTGCTGTAAGGGAGCATCTAGAAGCTTTGCTTTAACATGATCAGGCAGAGCTTGTTCCTTTAACCAAGCATGCCTACGTATAACAGACCCAGTGACAGCTGCTCTGCAGGAAGCCTCCAAAGAATCAAACCCACGTTGTAAAGTATGTTTGCCCACCTGTTCAGCTGCATGCAACAGATCCTGCATTTCTTTCAATTCAGACTGTTGAGGGAGTGTGCTCATTTTTTGTTTTAACTGAGACATTAGAAATTGCTGATATTTTAGCATGTGAAACTGGCAATTTAGTGCCCTCATAGCTAGAGTGGCTGAGGTGTAAACCTTTTTCTCCCACCTGTCTAGTGCTCTGGAGTACCTTTCAGAGGGTACAGGATTTTTTGCCATAGAAGGCTTAGCCCCTTTGGGACCCTGGGAGATAGTCTCTGGATCAGCAACAGGGCTTTTTTATAAAGGAATTTGTGGGAATCAGGCACTCTATAGTATCTGTCAGGTTTGGCTGGAGCAGGAGGCAGAGAATCTGGGTTCAAACTGGATTCTAAGTAAACATCATCCACAATGTCTAAAACTGGGGGGATGGCAAGTGGTCTGTGCTGGGGGAGTAAAAGAAACTCTCTGAGCCTTTTCTTTGAGTCAGAGTAGTTCTGACCTTCCCAGTGAAAATGTTCCCTCATAGTGTGTAAAGTTTCCCCAAAGGAGTAGTCTTCAGGAGGAGAAGCTGAGGGAATAGAATCTCAGCATCAGAATCTTCATAAGGGAAGAAGGAGTAATCTTGGTCCTCGGAGGAGCCTGAGGAAATAGACACTTGTTCAGAGGAGGCATAATCTTCCTCTTGTCTAGGTCTTTTGTCGGGTGGGGGTTGGGAACCCCTGATTAAAGAGATCAAATCTTCAACCATTTTGAGCATCTGTTTCTTAGGCATGGGACCTTGAACTGGAGACTGAAGTGCAGTCTTTTTACGTTTAATAGTAGTCTTAGGATACGTTTTTATGGTGAGCGTCGTTGGTCTGAAGACGCCTTCAGAAACCAAAGGTGTTTCTGCAGCACCGACATCTTTATCAGCAGTGTCTTCGGTAGGGGCTAAACAAAATGGCTGCGTCGGCCTAGTACTCTCCGCCAAAAGCTCCGAAACAGTCTCGGGTTCCAGATCTGCGGTAGACAGGGGCTGCGTCAGAGCCTCACTGAAGACCGGTAAACCGGACAAGCCGAGGCCTCGGAGTCTGGCTTGGGTCTAGGCTGCCTGTCCTTATCCCTGCGTTTTTTGTGCACGCCGGTAGTCGGTTGCTCCGACGGCATAGTGTAGTTAAATTTTCTACTGAAGTAGTGTTGTGCGAAATCAAAGCATCTTTTTATAGTACGCTTATTAAACCTAGCACAAAAACGACAACCAGTGACGTCGTGGTCTGGGCCTAGGCAAGGTATGCAGTAAGAATGAAAATCCTTATGAGGTATTTGCTTCCCACAAGAAATACAATTGTTAACTTTTTCTGACATCGGTCTGAGGCAAGAAAAGTTTCCCCAATGGGGTACTTAGCTTTATTGAAGACTTCGGATCTGAAATTCGACTTCGAAAATCTCAAGAGTCGGCCGACCGGCACTTGTGAACTGCTTCTGCCTTGGGCACCGCGTGGCAAGAAAGACTGAAGAAAATGGCGTCGGATGCATTATATATACCCCTGGCGCGCTGATGTCGGGGAAGAAGCGACAGCAACTGACGCCGGACCAAGACTTTGGAATTCCGGCCGACTGCGGGACCGCCTGACGGCAGGATAACCCAAGTGTGATGACTGCAGCAGGGTAACATGATGAACATCTATGGTTCTGTAGACATGAATGTCAACACAATTCTCAACGGCTGAAAAATAGACTTTGATCCTAGCAGTCATTCAAGCACTGCATACATCCAGTAAAAACTCCTACACATTTATGGTTTAATAACCCAGAGGATCCACTGTGCCTTCTGTACATTTTACTTTGGAAGCTCCTCTCAATCTTATCTTGTCTGCTCAAACTGATGAGAATTAAAAGTTCAAGTTAGGAATGGCCTGTTAACAGCTACTCTCTACTTCACATCATCCCACTGTTTAGTGCACACTGTAATACTTAAGAGTATTAATCAATTTTCTTCTACTCTGCTTTTGAACTCAACATCTGGGCAAGACTACCAGTCACTGGTAGCCTACAAACTACTACTCAGAAATCAGCTTGGGATTAGTGTTTCTGTTTTGCTACTGGTGAGATAAGAAGTAGAGGGACATTATTCTCTAGCCTTCCTAGAGACGATCATTCACTGGAAAGTCTGAAAACTGCTTCTTAAGAGCCAGCTTGGGATCAATGCTACTGTTGTGCTCCTGGTAAGAGAAGGAGCACAGAGACATTGATTCCTGACAGTCTTTGACTAGGTAGTGTGTATGGGACTTCACTGGCCTGGTTTTTGACCACTGTGCAGCTTCGCTTTCTTGCACTGGCCTGGTTTTTGACCACTGTGCAGCTTCGCTTTCTTGCACTGAGTTGCAGTACCTGTTATCCAAGGCATCTTCCAGAAGAAGACCGCAAAAGGCCTACAGACCCATAGAGCATTTGAGACTAAACTGCTGATCACCAAAGAGCCTGTCACCTGCTTCTCGGGAGCCAACATGGAATTAATGCACATGTTGAGGGGCATGAAAGCCACTAATCCTCAAGTAGTATCTTGGCTTCACAAAGCATGATGCCTAGATACCAAGACAAGAAAATTATCTTTAACAACCAAGTAGTTGGTGTCACCCTAAGGGGATCTAGTATGCGCTGGCCTGAGAAAAGATGGTAGATCAGCCTTCCTCTCATATTAGGGCTTCAGTACACTGGCTGAAGCCTTTGCTGCCCCGTGGTGCCTTTTTTAGAAAAAGCCTCTCTACTAGACATTCTTACATAGTAAACTCATGCCCAACTTTGAACATCATCATGGTGCAAATAAATGTAAGAGTCTAAGGAAAAACATACTAGAACTTGAAGCCTTCCTGTAACTCAAACACATTCATACGTGTGTAGCTACTCAGACATGATTTCAATGCAATGATAACATTCCCTCTATATAGAAGTTATGTTCTTACCATAACGTTCCATGTTAGTGGTCTTCTCGCCTTCTTTCTTGCTGGATGGGTTCGGAGCCGATCCTCGGCTCCGACTCGGCCACTCTAAAAGCTTGAGAGTTGGTTCCACCGGCTCGAGGCTCCCCTTATATCCCACAATGCTAGGCGGTAATACCTCAGATCTCGTTTGTAAGCTAGGCCCAGCCAGGAAAAAATCCAGAAACACTGGAAAGGGGAAACCCACCTCTATAAGATGACAGAAGGAAGGTGACCTACAACCTGATGAGGGAATATATACATAACACAGTATATACATATACAAATAGAGGTGGTAGGAAAAAAAGGTCACAATCAAACTCCTCTAGGTCTGTCCAGGCTAGGGGGAAGGAGGGTGGGACGCAAGAAAGAAGGCGAGAAGAAGACAACTAACATGGAACGTTATGGTAAGAACATAACTTCTATATGTTAAGTTGTCCATCTCGCCTTCATTCTTGCTGGATGGGACCGCGTCCCTAGCACCTTGTCCCGGGTGGCCTATCGGAACAGACTCTTGAGTACAGTGGAACCAAAGTTAGCTCTGTGTCTAGAAGCTAAGTCCAATTTATAATGAGAAATGAAAGTGTGAGGAGTAGCCCATGTAGCTGCCGCACAAATCGTATCAATAGGCAGCCTGTCTTGGAAAGCTATAGAAGTGGCCAAAGCTCTAGTTGAATGAGCCTTAGGTTTGTTTGGTAACTTTTGATGCCTAATCGCATACACAAAAGAAATCAAGAATGTAAGCCATCTGGAGAGTGATACTTTCGAAACTGGAAGGCCCTTTCTGCCTTCTGCATAAGAAACAAACAGTTGGTCAGCCTTTCTGGTCTGTTTGGTCCTATCCAAATAATACCTTAATTGTCGAACATCTAAGCCAATGTAATTTTTGTTCAGACCTGTTAGAATAGTTAGGAAAAAACACAGGAAGGTCAATGTTTTGATTTAGGTTTGCCTGAGAGGCTACTTTGGGTAAGAAGGATGGGTTGGTCCGTAAGGATACCCTATCCTTATGAAACAAAAGATAAGGGGATCGACTGCAGAGTGCATGAAGCTCCGAGACTCTTCTAGCCGAAGTAATGGCTACCAAAAAGAGCGTCTTCCAGGATAGCAATTTCATTGAACATGAAGCTGCAGGTTCAAAAGGGGGAAGAATCAAAGATGTGAGAACTAAGTTAAGGTCCCAAGAAGGAGGAGGATTTCTGATAGGAGGCTTGAGAAGAAAACTCCTTCAAAAAGCTTTGCAAAGCTTGTGAGACATGATGGCAGAATCTGAGATTCCAACATGAAAGTTAGAAATAGCTGCCAATTGAACCTTAAGAGTAGAAGGAGACGAACCTGCGTAGAATAGTTCGGCTAAGAAATCAAGGACCGATTGAATGGGAGCAGTGAAAGGATCTATGTCCCTTCCTTGTGCCCAATAGGAGAAACGTTTCCACTTACTAAGATAAATCTTCCAAGTGGAGGATTTATGGGAAGCTATTAAAATATCTCGAACTGAGTGAGATATTAGAGGAAGCCTGGCGAGGGTTGGAATTGGAGGAACCAAGCAGTGAGGTTCAGAGAGGGGAGGGAGCGATGTAACTGACCCGACTGATGGGTCAACAGATCTGGAACTAGGTCCAGATGCCAGGGTTGCTCCAACAGAAAATGGTGCAGAAAGGGGAACCAAACCTGTCGAAGCCAGTAAGGGGCAATGAGGATCAAGGAAGCTTTCTGAGCGATGGCTTTCTGTATCACTTGAGAAATTAGTGGGAAGGGAGGAAATGCATACAGAAGTCCCCGGGGCCAAACTTGGACTAGAGCGTCTCTGCTGGGATGGCCTGGTAGAGGAAAGAGGGTGAAATAATCTTTGCACTTGCTGTTTTGGGGAGTAGCAAAAAGGTCGCAGCAAGGCTGGCCCCACTTCAGAAAAACTTTTTCCAAGACTGAATCTTTCAGAGACCACTCGTGAGGCATGAGAATAGCTCTGCTCAATTTGTCCGCAATGAGATTGGACTTCCCGGGGATGTGCGTTTCTATCAGAAACCGCTGAGAAGAAATCACCCATTGCCACAGTCTGAGTGCCTCTCGACATAGGGGGTAGGATCTGGTTCCGCCTTGTTTGTTGATATACCACACTACAGACATGTTGTCCGTCTGGATTGCTATCGTTCCCATCGGAAGAGAGTCTTGAAGGGCTTGCAACGCTAAAAGCACTGCTCTCATCTCTAGAACATTTATATGCAAGTGGCGTTCGTAAGGTTGCCATATGCCCTGGACTGTCCTGCCCTGATAATGCCCCCCCCCACCCGATCAGGGAGGCGTCCGTTGTCAGAGTAGCAACCGGAGGGGGAGGGACAAAGGGTCTTCCTAAGAAGAGCTGGGGGGAAGAAATCCACCAAAGAAGATGATTCCTGCATGCTTGCGTTATCACAATGGTGTGGGACATCGGAAGTTGTTGGTATGACCATTGTGTGAAGAGCATCCATTGTAAGATTCTCATGTGAAATCTGGCTAATAGAAGTAGAGGGATAGCAGCCGCCATAATCCCCAGTACTTTTAGGACTAATCTGACTTTGATTCTGTTGCTGTGGAAAAGAAGAGACTAGTTTGTGTATGTCTGCTATCCTTTGGTCTGTAAGTCTCGCAGACATGCTGACTGTGTCTAGATTTAGCCTATGAAGGTAATAGCATGACAAGGCGACAAAACAGACTTTTCGCAATTTATTGAGATACCTAGCTTTCGAAATATGCGAAAAGTGTAGTCTCTGGCAAGTAGTAGAAGATGCTTGGTGGGAGCTGTAAGGAGCCAGTCGTCTAAGTATGGAAACACCTGGAATCCTTGACGTCTCAGGTGAGAGGCAACCACTGCCATGCATTTGGTAAACACCCGGGGGGCTGTGGTGAGTCCAAAAGGCAGGGCTCTGAATTGAAAGTGACTGGTTCCCAGCCTGAAGCGGAGGAATCTCCTGGAGCATCTGTTCATTTTTATATGATAGTACGCATCCTGGAGGTCTATAGAGCACATCCAGTTTTCCTTTCCCGATAGGGGTAGGATGGATTGGAACGTGACCATCCAAAATCTTGTTTTCTTGACAGACCTGTTCAAGATGCTGAGATCCAAAATGGGCCTCCAGTCCCCTGTTTTCTTTGGAACCAAAAAGAATTTGGAGTAGATTCCGGATCCTTGCTGGTCTGTTGGAACTGGCTGAATGGCTCTTTTTGCAAGCAACTTTGATATTTCTAATGCTGCTTGATCCCTTTGAGCGGGTGGAACATCTGGAAGGGACTTTTTTGATTGATTTGGAATGCGAAAGAACGGAATGGAATAGCCTTCGGAAATGATGGACTGTACCCACTTGTCTTGAGTTAGAGATCGCCAGGCTTCTGGGTACAGTGATAATCTTCCCCCGACTGCCTCCGAAGGTGGACAGCCGGGCAACACCTCAGGGATGCTGAAAGGGCTTATCGGAAAACGTTTCTCGATTGCCCTGGTTCTGCGGACCCCCCCTGCCTCTAGGGCGGCGTCTACCATTATTGTTCCCCCCTCTGCCTCTAGAGGGGAACCGACTCTGTGCGTCAGGCAAAGCCCCTTGAGATTGCTTGCGGAACCACATCTTTCCACTTTTCTGGCCCTTGGGGTAAGGCCTAGAAGGAGTAGAAAAACGGACTCCGACGGCAGAAAGAGTTTTGCCATCCGTCTCGCACCTTGTCAGGGTTTCTTTCACTTGAGGACCAAAAAGGGACGATCTGTCAAACGGGGAATTAGTGAAAGACGTCTTAAAGGGGTCCGCAAAATTGCATAGCCGCATCCAGGCATGCCAGCGTAAGGCCACACCTGTACCTGCGGCTCTGCTCGCTCCATCAGCCGCATATGAAAGAAGGCGCATGGAGGAGTTAGCTATCGAATTGAGGGTTGCCAGCTGAGCGTTCATCTTATCCTGAAAACCCGCAGCTGTTGGATCCTTTAACATCTCACTCGCTTCCTTGATCAAGTCTCTTTGAAGACGAGTGAAATGACAGAGGTAGTTCAGCGAACGCATTGAAAAGGTCGCCGACGAAAACATCCGCTTCCCGTACCTGTCCATAGACCTAGATTCCTTGTTAGGGGGATGGACAGGCACTGAAGGATCAGCTAGTTCCTTCTTGGTGGCAGCAGCTACCACCATAGCATCCACAGAAACTCCTTCAGTCAAAAATTGTTTGTCTGCTGGTGCTGTAATAAAAGTACAGTTTTGTACCTACCATAAATGTAGATGTTCGAAGATCCACATTGCTGCAGTCCTTACATATGGGGTAGTCCGCTGTCCTCGGTCGGCCCGAATACCAAAGTATAAGGCTGACGTCGGTCATGGGCGCTCAGTTCTGACATCAGAGCGTCAGGGTATAAAAGCGCATGACTGACGTCATATCCTCAGTCTTTTTTGCCGCATGGTCCGATGCAGAAGCAGCGTTGCGAGTGCCGTTCGGCGTTCTGAAATTTTCGTATTCTGAGTTTCAGACCGAAACCAAGTTGGGCTAAGTACCCCGTTGGGGAATATTTTTGTTTTTTCTTGCCTCAGTTAATTCCGGATGTCAGAAAAAGTGAATAATTGTATTTCTTGTGGGAAACGGATACCGATTATCATTCTCTTTGCATTCCTTGTTTGGGACCTGAGCACGACACAGTAGGGTGTCTGTTTTGTGCTAGGTTTAATAAGCGCACCATAAAACGAAGGTTAGATTGTGCTAGGTTAGTCTTTGGTAGCGGTGTAATTATAATATGCCATCGGATCCTCACGCGGTTTGGCATTGGGAAGCAACAGAAAGATCCAAATGAACTCCAAAGGCAAAGGAGGACTGTTGCAGTCAGCCTGACTGTTAGAGACATTGATGGAAATAAAAAGAGAAAGGCTTTGTTTGTCCGGGGTCAAAAGCCATCTGGGAAGCTGTATTCAGTCTCACACCCAGAAAGACAAAACTTTAAAACCTAGACAGGATGTTTCGTCCCTTTCGGACGCCGGTCCTGTAGAAGCTACAGTGGAACAGGTGGATCCGGCTGCGGTTTCTGTAGTTTCGGTTGAGTCTCAGGGGGAAACTTTGATTTTGCAGGATGTGGCCTCACAGGAGTCAGGTCAAGCTGAAGGGGCCTCTCAGGTTACTGTTCTCCCTTCTATGCCTAAGGTGGTTAGGCCTTCTGCTACTACTTCTAAGGCTTCTTCTAAGGGTGAGTCTATATGCTTCCTCTTGCACTTTCTCTTCCTAGGGGGCTCTCCTGCCAATTCAGGAGAGGCCTCGGAAGAGGATGAGATCCCCACAGGGGATTCTTGAGGAGCTGGCTCTCTGCGGTCTGGGATGAGGGAGTGAGTAGAAATTACCTGAGGCACTGAGGAGGGAGGGGCGGACGGAGCAGACTGTGGAGTTGAACCAGGTTCCAACACACTCCGCATGACCTCGAAAGCACCCCTGTCAGGCAGAGCCAGAGGTCTCCGCTCCGAAAAGCTGAAAACCTCCCTCTGCACCGACAGTGATGGCTCCGAGGCCGATGTCGGAGCCAAACTCACCAGCGCCGAAGCACCGAGATGGAGAGCGGGGTCGGACAAGGGTCCGATGCCACTCACCCCCTCGGAGCCGACGAGGGAAGTCCAGCGCCGAGATTCTTCCAAAGAAGAAAATGGACCAGACGACGGCGCCGAAGACAATTGTATCGGCTCCGACGCTGCCACAGTCTCGGGTCCGAAACGCCCCGGCTCCGAACTCAAAGGAGTCGGAGGAGGAACATTTTGAGAAATAGGATTAAGCATAGACTGCTGAGTCGGGCTTTGAAGCATTTGGGCCAGTGCCTCGGACTTAAGAAGTCGACTCACTACCCTCTGAAGGTCATGGTCCGAAAGTCTCGACGACCTAGAGGAGTGAGATCTATGGCTCCGTTCAGACAGCAAGGGAGATGCTGGAGCCAAATGAACGGAGCCAAGAGACGGTGACCTAGACCTTTTCCTAGTTGTCGGTTCCGATAATCTTATCGGAGCCGACTCAGTGATTTCCAACACCTCGGCTCTGGCTGGAGCTGAGGGAACCGAAGAAATAAGAGTTCGAGTCTCATCGGCTCCAGCCGGAGCCGATGTTGTAGCAGACTTCGAAGCCTTAGGTGTCGACTCAGAAGCTGGAGCCGACAACCTAGAAGGCTTGGAGGGTTTGCCCGAAGAAAGAGTCGGGGGACCCTCAGGCTTTAATAAGCCTCGTAATATAAGCTTATTTTTTCTTTCCTGCAGGACTCTAGGGCTGAAGCCATGGCATACAGCACAAGAGTCCTGCAGGTAAACCCAGGCAGTACACACAGAAGTGTGACCGTCTGTCAGAGACATTTTCTGACAGCACGAGTCACACTTCTTGAAGCCTGAGACCTTTGAATCCTTAGACATTTTCAAGAAAAAATGTGTAATCACCACACAAAGACAAACACACCGATTACACTATCCACTAAGGTTTAACTAAAATTAAACTAATAAGTTTAGTTTTTTTTTTTTTTTTTTAAACCCTACAAAAAACACATACACTCCACTATGAAAGGGGATGGAAGGGCCCGAAGGCTTAAGGAAAGAACTTATAAGTTCTTGAGGAAAAAAGGGTGGATAAACAGGTAGGAAAGGGTCAAAATCCACTCAACTAAGGGAATAATGAGTAAAAACTAAATTAAAGGGGCTTAAATTAACTATTAGACTAATCTAAATGAACTGACCTGAAGCCGGTAGAAACAACACACCTTGATCGCTGTAGCGGCAAACGAGATCTAAGGTATTACCGCCTAGCATTGTGGGATATAAGGGGAGCCTCGAGCTGGTGGAACCAACTCTCGAGCTTTTAGAGTGGCCGAGTCGGAGCCGAGGATCGGCTCCGAACCCATCCAGCAAGAATGAAGGCGAGATGGACAACTTAACATACCAGGGTTTAACACCTATCAAGCATTCAGGTCCTTGGGTAACTACTGGGGATTATCTGTATATGGCAGTACAGAACTACCTTAAGAAAGATCAGAAGTAGGCAGGTTCTCCGAATGCTTGCCCTAGTGGTGATGCTATGACTTATGCTTTCGGCTAGGAGTAGTATCCCTTGCTGATTTCTGTATGAACAGCTGCGTATCACTTCCATGTTCTTGGCCTCAAAATACGGTAAAAACCTTTCCCTCCCTTTTATGTCAATTAGCCATGTTAAATGTCTAAAATGTGTATCAATGTAACACTTTTCTCCACAAAAGTACAGTCAATGCTAGGGAACGTCTTAGCTGGTAAAATCCACATTCTCACGTGTTACAACATTTAGGCATTTGAACAGAAAACCCTTCCAACAATGGCAAGAATCAGGACTAAAACTGTCAGGTGACAAAAATGGTGGTGTTTTATGTAGCTGACTTCTGCAGACACCTTAGAATTTGGGTTCATCACAGGAAAAAAAACGCCAAATTCTGACTGACGGAGAAGATATACGTAATCACATATCCATGAAGGAGGGTCCTTGAAATTCAATCATGAATTTACAGCAATAGGGCTGGATTCAAAATTAAGAAAAATAACACACTAAACTTCTACAGTTTATTACAACTACAATCTGAACAGTTTATACACTCACAGCAGCAGATGTTCTTACCAGCTGTTGCCCCCCCCCCCCAAAAAAAAACTGCTGCTGCTGCCTCCGGACTGTTTTTAATGTTTTCCTATTTGACAATAAATACTTTTAGTGTCAGCAGCAAGAAAGTCAAGGATTTATTGCTACTTTGATTTTTTTCAAGTTAATCAACTTTATTACCTTGTCAGTGCTTTCAATGAAAAAAAAGGAGTCAAATGTTCAAGTTTTCTTGTGTTTTCATCAGTCTGATGGGCTACATTACACTTAGAGACACACGTCGGTTTCATCTTTCATTTGCCTTGTCAACATTGTCTTATTTTTTCTGGTTAATGTTTTACCCATAAAGAACTTACATGCCCTAAGACTGTGTCACAGGAGAGATGATCTCATCTTTACTTTTTGCATCCAGAAAATAAAGCTTCTGAGTGTAGCATGGAATACTGTTTAGATTTATTTTAGCACACACTATTATTTGTTCCATAAAAGATGACAGCCCTACCTGAAAAAAAGAAAGTAAATTGGCACCATAGTTGCAGTCTTTTGTGTGATTAAAATACTGGTTTCCAAGTTCACTTAAACAACACAGACAAGTCTGGTTTACATGTAAACAAGAACTGAAGCAAGCTTTCAGACAAACAAGGTGAAATGCTGGTCAAATAGTGTTCCCTGTTTTGATGCAAAGGACACTTGGTATGTATGAAGGGGAAGAAAAAAAATTGAGTCTATGTGCTCATTACTACTATGGTGGAAAAAAGAAGACCATTACCATACTGACAACTGAGAAAGGTCAGCCTTGAATCAACACTCTCCTAGGTGAAATGATACGACCACAAAAATGATAAATGCCATGAAACTCTTGTTCAAATTTAATTCAGAATCATAGAGAAGGAATAGTTGTGTAAAATCTTACCATAACCGTAAATGTTCTTCTTGTCTATGTTGCAGTATTCTTAACATGAGGGATTCACTGCCAAAGGTAGTCCCGACGTTCAGCCAGTATACAAGACTGACTACTGCAAGGTACATGAGATGTCGCACGTAGGCCAGCAGCCGGTGTCATCCATGAAAGTGACGTCCACATGTCCCATCCTCAGAATGGAATGCCCCAGTAAGAACACCAGCCTAAGGAACAAAGTAGGTAAACTTGCATCCAGGGAAAAAAGACAAACAACAGGGGGGAAGTTGGGAGGGACAGAATACTGCAACATAGAAGAGAACAACATCTATGGTTAGGGTAAGATTTTACACAACTATTCTATGTCCTTCTATTCTCAAGTTGTAGCATTTCTAACATGAGGGAAAGTGCCAAAGCTCATGAATAAGAAAGGGAGAGGGAAGGAGCGGGGGTGCTTTCTAAAAAAAAGAACGTGTGCACATCCAAGGTGTGTAGAACTCTCACTAGATGATTGCGTAGAGGGGAAAAAACTGGGCAAATGAATAGACAACCTTGGGCATAAAAGAAGGGCTAATAGCAAGGAAACCCTGTCCTTATGGAAAACCAGGAAGGGGGAGAAGCCATCAAGGCTTGAAGTTCAGACACTCTCCTAGCTGAGCTGAGGTGATAGCTAGTAATAACACAGTCTTCCATGTACAGTACTGCAGGGAAGCTGTAGCTGCAGGTTCAAATGGAGCCACAGTGAGTTTTTCCAAGACAAAATTGAGGTCCCAAGGAGGAGGAAAGTACAGTTGTGTACACTTACCATAAATGTAGATGTTCGAGTGTATTCACTGTTGCAGTCATCATACTTTGGTTATCCTGCCAGGGGTAGCCCTCAGTCGGTCCGAATACCAGAGGCTTAGTATTTCTGCATCGGTTGCTGTCACTTCAGGACTGACATCAGGTTGTCAGGGGTATAAAAACAGGCAGCCGACGCCATTACATCAGTTTTTCTTGCCCCAAATATCAGGAGTCCCCAAATAGGAAGCTAAGTTATGGTGGAAAAAACACCACCAGTAAAAAGTAAATACCAATAGCCCTGTAAGGAGTGAGGAATAGAGAGAGAAAGAGAGAGACAGACAAGGGGTATGGAGGGTGGGAAACCAGGACTGCAACAGTGAAAACACTTGAATATCTACATTTATGTGTACACAACTGTATTATGTTCTTAGTGTTTCACTGTTGGAGCCATCACACACGGGTTGATTCCCACAGCTGAATAGGCGGAGGTGGTCAAGAAGAGTTGGGGTTGGCTAGTATGCCCTTTAGGACTGCTGTTGCAAAGGATTTGAAAAAGATAGGCAAGTGGTAATGCTTGGTGAAGGTATGAATACAACTCCAAGTAGCAGCTTCCAGAATGTCCCTGGTAAGAACTTCTCTGAGAAAGGCTGTAGAGGTTGAAGTTGCCCTAGTGGAATGCGTTCTGACCCCCTGAGGGGGTGGTTTCCCATGGTGTTTGTAACAAAAATGGATACAGTGTGCTATCCATTTGGAGATGGTTTGTTTTAATATGGCCTTGCCCTCTTCCCCTGGTGCAAAGCTGACTAGCAACTGGTCAGATTTCCTAAAGGGCTTAGTCCTATCAAGGTAGAATCTGAGCTGTCTGTGCACATCTAGAGTGCATGATCCTTTCCCTCTTATTTTGAGGATTAGTGAAAAAGGTGGGAAAATGGATAGATTGGTTGACAGCCACACTGGACACCACCTTAGGCATAAAAGTTGGGTTAGTCCTGAGGGAGACCCTGTCAGCCTGAAAAATAATGAATACAGCCATAAGTGCTTGTAGCTCAGACACTCTTCTAGCTGAAGTGATGGCCAGAAGCAAGGCTGTTTAACAAGAAAGGAATTTTAACTCTGCTGACGCTGCAGGCTCAAAGGGGGGTAGCGTGAGCTTTTCCAACACAAAATTAAGTTCCTAAGCAGGGGTGGGGGCTCTTCTTGGTGGCCTTAAGTTGTTAGCCCCTCTCAGGAACTGCTTGATGAGAGGGTGAGAGAAGAGAGGTGGCTCAGTGCTGTAATGAGCCAAGATGGCAGGGGTCTACATCAGTTCGTCAAAATGGCTGACGATCGAACACCACATATTCAAACTGTGAAGTTCAAACACTGATTATCACGAAGCCGCAGAACACCGAATTCGGTGGGCCGTTTCTGTGGCTTCGCGATTACCAGGACTGTGGTGGGAAGTTACGGGTTGGGTTCATGTAAGTGTGCAATTGTGCAGACGTTAGGGTTATGGCGCTGGTTAGGTGAGTTAGGGTTAGGGCGCGGGTGAGGTGGGTGTGCAATAGTGACGGACCTTAGGGTTAGGGTTAAGGTAAGTGGATAGATAGTAGTGTATGTACAGTTTAGTATAGGGTTAGATGTAGGATTTTAAGTGTTTGTGTGTGGATTGCTGTTTTTTTGGTGTGCTTGTGGTGTGTGTGTGTTTCTTGAACAGTGATTTTTTTCCCTGGGAAAAAAAATCGCTGTTCTAAGACTTTGATGTTTTTATACTTTGTGGTTAGAAGTTCGAACATATCGTGTTCGAACTTCAGCTGTTTCAGTGAACTGATATAGACCCAAGATGGCAGAGGCATGGATCTTAATGGAAGAGAAGGCTAGGCCTCTGTGGAGTAGGTCTGCTAGGTAATCCAGGATGAAAGGTAAGGAGGGCTGTGCTGTATCTGCTCCTTTAGTGTGAATCCGGGAACAATACCTTTTCCACTTATCAGCATAGGATTCCCTTGTACCGGGTCATCTGGCTTCACGTATGACATCCAGTACCTTCTTGCTTAGGCTGACCACTGGTGGAGAATTCAAGGAATAAGCCAGGCTGCAAGGTTCAGGGTCTGCAATTGGGGATGCACGATCTGTCCCTCCTGCTGAGTCAGGATAGTTGGGATCTAGGGTAGGTGCCATGGGGGCACTGGTGACAGACTGCGCAGTAGTAGGTACCAGTGTTGGCGTGGTCAGTCTGGGGCAATCAGGATTGCCCTTGGTCTTTCCAGCCTTATCTTGAGTAATACTCTTGTAAGAAGAGGCAGAGGGGGAAATGCACAGATTGAGAGGTTTGCTCACTGGAAGGATAGGGCATCCACTTTCCAGGCCTTACTGTGAGGTACCCTGGTGCAGAATTTGCTGAGCTGGTGGTTGTAGGGGGAAGCAAATAGCTCCACCTTCGGGGTACCCCATTTCTGGGTCACAAGGCTGAAGGTGGTGGCGTTTAATTGCCACTTGTGTGGGTCTAGGAGATTTCTGCTCAAGTTGTCTGCCAGAGAGTTTTGGTTGCCTGGCAGGAATTGAGCTTGCAGGTGAATCTGCATGGCTGAGGCCGTGTTCCAAAGGGCTATGGCTAGCCTGCAGAGTGTTGTTGGTTTTGATTAGTAGGGGCCCCGGTGAGAATAGGGATCTGAAAGCTGTCAGAGCATGCTGAACAGCTAGCATCTCTTTTTGGTTGATGTGCAGATGAATTTGGTTTGGGCTCCAGTGGCCCTGAATGCACCTGCTGCCCAGATGAGCAGCCCAGGCATAGTCTGATGCATCTGTGGTTAGGGTCTGGGCAGCGAGGGGTTGTGTAAAGGGAAGTCCCTTGTTGTGGTTGCATGCTGCTGCCCACCAAAGAAATTCTTTCCTTAGACAAGGTATTATAGGTATGATAAGTTTCCAGGTCCTGAGAATGTTGGCACCAAATACTTTTTAAGTACCATTGAAATTTCCTCATATGCAGTCTGGCATATGGAATTAGTAGAATGTAGGAGGCCATAAACTCTGGAGCCTGCAGGATTTTCCTTGCGGACAGCTGGGTTCTGGTGGCCATTTGAGCGAAGTAGCCTGTTGGCTAGGCTTGTTTTTCTGGAGTAAGGAATGCCATCTGGATTGCTGTGTCCAAGCTTGCTCCCAGGAATACAATTTGACTGGGGACTAGTTTGGATTTCTTTTTGTTGACAGTGTACCCCTGAGAGGTTAGAAGGTCCTTTACAAATGTCAGGTGCTGTAACAGCCTTTCCTGACTGTCTGCCTGAATCAGGCAATTGTCCAAGTAAGGGTAAATTTGAATATTTCTCTGTCTGCAATAGGCAATGTCCGGAGCCAGGCATTTTGTGAAAACTCTGGGAGTAGTGGATAAGCCAAAGGGAAGTGCAGAGAACTGATAATGCATAGATCCTGCCCTGAAACGTAGATACTTCCTGCAGGAGTCCCTGATTGGGATGTGCAGATAGGCCTCTTTTTGGTCTAGGGTGGCTAACCAGGCATATTTGGACAGCATAGGGAGAATCTGCTGTAGGGTGAGCATTTTGAATTTTGGTACCACCAGGAAGGTGTTTAGAATGGATAGATCTAAGATTGGGTGCCAGGTGGCCTCTTTTCTGGGTACCAGGAAAAGTCTGGAATAAAAACCCTAGCCTATCTGGTCTGCAGGAACAGGCTGAATTTCCCTTATAGAGAGAAGGGACTGAACTTGTTTTTGTGCCTCTGCCCACTGGTTTGGAGGAAGGTCTGGGAACCCTTTTGGGGTTGGCAGCATGTGGAAATAAAATTTGTACCCCTGAAATACTATGTTGAGGACCCATTGGTCGTTGGTGATGGAGGTCCAGTTTTTTGCATGGTGGGCAAGTTTTCCTCCTAGGGGCACAAGCAACTGGGCACAGGTGAAGAGTGAAGCTGAGAAGTTATTGTGAATTCTTTCCATAAGGGGGTGGCTTAGCATTCTCTGATTTAGAAGTGGAGGTACTCCACTGCTTAGATCTCTCCATACCCTGAGACTGTAATCTGGGGGGTCTGTTCCCCCTGGGTCTAGTTTGAGATGGGCTGGAAAGGACCAATGTTTTGAGGGGCAATGCCTACCGAATCTTGGAGGCTGCACTTGCAAAAAATCTTTGACTGTCTGCATAGACTTAGCCTTTTCTTCCATCATTTTTAAAACCTCTTCTGCTTTGCTGCCAAACAGATTGTCCTTGTTCAGAGGAGCGTCCAACAATTTTGATTTGACATGGTCTGGCAAGGTCTGCTCCTTAAGGGAGGCATGCGTTCTAAGTACAGAACCTGTGACTGCTGCCCTACAAGATGTTTCTAGGGCGTCAAACCCACATTGCAGGGTATGCTTGCTGACTTGGCTTGCAGAATGCATAAGCTCCTGTAATTCTTTATTTTCTGCACAGTAAGGAAAGGTAAATAATTTTTGCTTAGGTTTCATAGTATGTTGCTGGTATTTCAGCATGTGGAACTGATAATTCAATGCTCTAATGGCGAGAGTTGCAGAGGTGTATACTTTTTTACCCCATCTGTCTAAAGCTCGGGAATCCCTGTCCAAGGGGGTGGGATTCTTAGCTGTAGTTTCTTTTATTCCTTTAGGTCCTTGGGACATGATCGATGGGTCAGTAGTAGGATTTTTTAAGATAAATTTGTGAGAGTCAGGGACTCTATAGTACCCGTCAGGTTTCCTTGGAGCAGGGGGTAAAGTATCAGGAGTTAGACTGGATTCCATAAAGACATCATCCATAACATCCAGAACAGGAGGGATAGCTAAGGGTCTGTGCTGTGGTAAATCTATAAATTCCCCGAGCCTCTTTTTGGGCTGAGGATAATCCCGGCACTCCCAATGGAAATGCTCTCTCAAAGTATGTAGGGTTTCACCAAAAGAAAAATCCTCTGGAAGGAAGCAGAAGGAATGGATTCCTCTGCATCTGAATCCTCATAGGCAGATAAGGACATGTCTTCATATTCAGAAACCTCAGAGTCGTTGGACTCTTGGTCAGATAAAGCTGCTGGGGACAAGTCTCTTTTTCTTTTAGCAGGGGAAGCCTGGCTTCCCCTAATCAGCATGATCAGGTCTTCTGCCATTTTAAGCATCTGAGGTTGTGGCAAGGAAGCAGGCACTTGAGTTTGGGTCATCGTTTTTTTAGGCGTAGGTCATACTCTTGGCCTTAGAAACTTGGTAGCTTTAGAAAGAACTGAAGATGCGAAAGAAGTCTTTGGTTTGTGTCGAATATCGGTAGTGAGAAGAACTTCCTCAGAAGCCAGTGCCTGCACAGTGGCTCCAGACCCATCCAAGGTAGAAACATCCACAGGTTCCATAGTCAAAGAAGAGTCTTGCGGCACACCAGACTCCGAACGGGTCTCGGTAGCGGCCTGTGAATCCATCGAAGCGGAAATCAGGGACTGAGAAAGCGCCTGAGCACTGGTGAACTGGCGCCTAGCTTAATGGAAGTGTCATCAGCAGTTTTGGACCTATGCAGTCTGTCGCTGTCTTTACCCTTTATCCTTATGTTTTTTCGGAAGATTGGTAGTCGGGTGGCTTATCAAAGCCATTTCAGAATACGGAGATCGAGAACAAAACTATTTACCTACAATAAGGGCCTGACGACGAATAGTTCGGGCATTGAACAAAGCCCAAAACAGACAGCGAGGTACGTCGTGGTCTGGGCCTAAACAAGTGATGCAGTAAGAATGGAAATCTTGGTGTGGTATTTGCTTTCCACAGGCAAGACAATTGTTAACTTTTTCTGACATCGGTTAGAGCAAGAAAAAAGGATCCCCAATGGGGTACTTAGCTTTAGAAGACTTCAAGATGATTAAATTTCAGAAACGAAAACTCAGGTAGCGGATGACCAGCACTCGTGCAAACTGCTTCTGGCTCCTCGGCAAGAAAGAATGATGTAATGGTGTCGGCTGCCTGTTTTTATACCCCTGATAACCTGACGTCAGTCCTGAAGCGACAGCAACTGATGCAGAAATACTAAGCCTCTGGTTTTCGAGCCGACTGAGGGCTACCCCTTTGCAGGATAAAAGTGTGATGACTGCGACAGTGAAACATGAAGAACATCAGGCTTTCTGGGAGGTCTGATGTGAAGGATGCCTTTAAGGAAGATTTTAACCTCCAATTTACAGGCCAAAGAAAGAGATAAAGGCAGACAACCAGAAATGGCTGAAAGATGAACTTTCACAGAGGAACAGGCCCACCCAGCCTTCAGCAGTTCACACAAGCAAAATAAAACCAGGGTGCATCCACAGAAAGTGGGTCCAGTTTACGAGAATGGCACCAGATGGAAAACCTCTTCCATTTGGAAAATTAGGATTTCCTAGTACTGTTTTTTCTGGCCTCCTGCAGAACCTTAAGCACGACCTCTGAAAAGAGGCATCTGAAAGGAATCAGAAGCCTATCATCCACAGTGCCAGGTATAAAGCTGAAAAATGTGGATGTACTAGAGATCACCTGTCTTGTGTGAGAAGATCCACTCTTGTGAGGTAACCTGTGATGATTTCCCTTGGCTAAATGCAGAAGAGGAGGAAATCAATGCTGTCTTGGCCAAAAGGGAGTCACCAACAAGATTTTTGGCTTGTCCTGCTGAATCTTCAGCAGAACTTTCTGAATAAGAGGGAAGAGGGGGAGTGCACAGAGAAACATCCACTTCCATGAGAAAAAAGAGAATCTACCTTCCACAGCAGAGGGCCTGGAACTCTGGTACAATATTTTGGAACTTATATCTGTTCAGAGGGAAGGCAGAGAGATCTACTTGAAGAATACCCCCCCCCCCCCCGGTGAAGAAAGTCCAGAAACACAACCCTGTGAAGTATCCATTTGTAGGATTGAGTTATGGACCTGCTTAGTCTGCCACTACATTCTGATTGAAGGAGATGTATACTGCCTGAAGAGAGACCTGTCACCAAGTTGCCAGTCCCCATGCCATGATGGCTAGGCTGCACAGAAAGTATGATTTTGTCCCCCCCGCCCCAGTTTGTTTACATACCAAAGAAATTTGGTGTTGTCTGTAAACAATTTTAGAGGGCCTGGACGAAAACGAGAGGAAAATGTCTGTAGAGCCAAGAGCAGGGCTCTCATCTCTTTTATGTTTATGTGCTCCTTCATTTGAGAAGGGGACCAAAGGCCTTGAACCTTCCAGGATGCAAAGGTTGCCCCCCCCAACCCATGTCTGAGGCATCTGTGTCCTGAACTGGAAGAGGAGGATAAAGAGGAAGGCCTGGGTTCAGGGAAATTTGCTAAATCCACCAATAAAGTTCCCACTTCAGACAAGGAAGAAGAGGGACAACAAAGTCCAGTGGGTGTGCATGTTGTCTCCAAACTGCCTTGAGGTACCACTGAAATTTCCTCATATGAAGTTGGCCAGAGGTAACATAGGGATGGCGGATGCCATGAACCCTAGAAGGCAGAGAAACTCCCCGTCTGTAAAAGGCTGCAGAGGGAGGAGGTCTTGGAAGAATTTGATTAGATCCTGAATTTTCTGAGGGGGCAGGGAGGTGGTTGAGGAATCCTCATGAAAGGTGGAAGAGTTTCCCCACACCATGGATTACCCTTTGTGGATAATGAAAACGACCCACAAATCTTGAGTAATTTGCTCCCAGACTGGAAGGGACAGAGAAAAACGCAGAAAGAGTGGACAGTGGCTGAGAAAAGGTTGGTAGTCACAGACAACTTGGCTTGTCTGGAAAGGGCTTTTTCTGAGCAGGAGTAAACTGAGAGGGTTTGGAAGCAGTAGGTTCCTAACACCCCTCTTACTTCTGGATGGAGGAGTGCAAGATTGTTTCCTAACAAAGAAAGTTTTAGCTAGGTAATTCCTTTGGATATTGGGAACTGGAGACACAAGGATGTGTTTAAGGTCCTATAATTCTTTGCCTTTCTCCTGCAAGGACTTGAAGAATGCTGCTGCTGCAGCCCTAAAACAAAGCCTTATTATCTAAGGAGGCATCCAACAATTTAGCCTTAAAGTCATCAGGAAGCGGTTGAAGCCTCAACCAACAGTATCTCCTTAGAACAGAGCCAGATGCAGCCGTTCTACCAGATGCTTCAGTTGCATCATAGTTGCATTTAATGGAGTGGCATGCCATTTTGGAGAAAGCCCCCAGAATTGATGAAAGCTGTGACTTAACTTCCGAATCATGAAGGTCCGGAAGAAGCTGAATAGCATGAGAAAGGAAAGCCAAAGCATACTTGGTCATATGGGTTTGGTAAGTGACAGCATAAAAAGCTAGGGTGGCCGAAGTATAAACCTTTTTACCCAATCTATCCATGGTCTTGCTTTCTTTACCTGAAGGGAGAAGAGAAGTGGAAGGCAATAGTCTAGGAAGTTTATCAGCAGCCACATGGATCTGCCGATGGACATTTATAAAGAAATTTACAGTCCTCTGGAACTTTATAGAATCTATCTGGCCTTTTAGGGGTAGGGACTTGATAGTCCGGAGTCTTTGATGCAGAAGAAAAGGCATCAAGAAAAACTAGTATAACTAGGGGCACAGCAGAAGGAAAGAAAGAAACCATTTGAAGCAAGTCATGGTACCTTTTCTGCACCTTAGAAACCTGACAGCAGTCCCACTTAAAATACTCCTTCATCCTGGCAATAGTCTCCCCAAAGGTGAGATCTTCACCAGGAGATTCTGTGCTGTTGGACTCTTCCTCGGGGGGGGGGGGCATACACCGTGAGGGAAGTTATCTGAGCAGAATAGGCCAAGGATTCATCCTCTGAGAAAAGAATCCTGCATTCTGATACTTTTCTGGGGTGAAGGAGGGTAGAGGACCAGGAAGGGAATCCCCTGAGGAAGGTTTAAGGGCCAGAAAGGCACTGAACAAGGCTTGTGTGAAAGCTTGGCAATCAACAGGTGGGTCCTGAGGAGTAGAAATAAGTTTGGTTTTCTGCTTCTTTTTCAGAGGAACATCAGTCCTATGAAAGGTACAATGACAGGACATAGGCCTACACTGAATGACATTCGTCGGAATGTCTTCCCTTACTCAGATTTGCGGAATACCTTGAGGTCCTTCTGACATGAACCTTGGTTCCCCCTGTTTGTCTGATGCAGATGTTTGCAACGTCTCCAAGGACCTGCTGATGGCAAGATCCCTTGTGGCCTCTGAACTGGCAGCTACTTTAGAATCTGAGCCAAAATCCGGATGGGTCTCCAGGCCTTCATCTGCCTTGAGAGAGATGTCTGGAAGAAAAGGTGCAGCTGAAGCTTCAGGCCTAACTTACTTAGCTTTCTTCATAACAAGCTCAGAAGAAGACCCTGATGTACCCTCCATGACATTGTGAGATAAACTTTTCAATCTCTGACTCTCAAGGTAAATATTGAGAGAGGAAAGGTGTCTACATAAGGTCTTAGCAACGACAGCTTTACAGATAGGGCAAGACTTATGGTCGTGGTTGAGGCCTAAGCAGAAGAGACACTGACCGTCACCGTCTTCATGTGGAATTTGGCTTCCACACTGGCACTTGCCCTTTTTTGATGACATGTAACTTCACATCAAAAAAGCAGTAGGAAAATATAAAAGAAACCCCCAACAGCACTCTTGTATCCAGCAAACAACTCTGGCTACCAGACCAATGATCATAGATGGCATTCAGACTGGCAGCAGAGAAGTTCTGAGGATAGTATAGGCGGATGTCACTTTTATAGCCGATGCCGACTGCTGGCCTACATGAGATGTCCCATATACTTTTCAGTAGTTAAAGTCTTTTGTATACTGGCCAAATGTTAGGACTACTACCTTTGGCAGTGAATCCCTCATGTTAAGAATAGGAGAAGGTCTTATTTTAAAATTATTACTGCTATTAATTTGATTTTGTTGACTGGGAAAAGTCTGACTGGATAAAACCCATTTTCAATGGAGGTCCAGGGAGAAAAGCTTCATATTTAAGTTAAACATGATGTACTTTAAAATTACAAGGAAAAAACATCTATACATGAGCTTATTTATATGTTTTTTAATATTTACAAATATTTCTTCCATGAGCATAGCATTTTAACATAAAAACGAGAGAAAAAATTAACAAACTGGCTAATTATTGAATAAAGAAATACACACTAACAGTTAATGTATATATAACATGATGGCTGCAGGGAAAAGATCAAACTGGAGTGTTTTTGAGTTTAGAAATATTTTACAGGCAGACAAGTAAAATGTAGCTTAAAATTGATGAGAGAGTGATGAAAGAATAAGCTAAGGAAATGAGCAGGAAGACAAATGGACAGATGAGGAACTGTAGTTAGTGGTGGGGTGTTAGAAAAGCAGGAAAAGTAAGTTTAGGAAATAAGTGAAGTATTAGAAGGAGGAGCAATAAGGTACAAAAAAGACTGGGAAGCAAAGTGGCTGTAAGAGTTTCAGGAAAGTAAGCTTAGTAAAGTTAGCCAGGTGAGCAGGAAGAACACAGCCATCTTTGGCGCAGGTGCTGTTTAAACAACGTTTTAAAGCTATTTTAAGTTTTTTACATGTTTTAACTGTTTAGGGATTTTATTCCAGAGTTCTCACACATAATGAGTTTCCAGTAGTACTGATCGTTTTACGGATACACAGTAAAAGTTTATTGCTACATAGGTTCATAGGTTCATAGGTTCATACTAGGCTATCTTTTAGTATGGGGAACTATACCCATTATTTTGCTGTGCCTCTGTTGAGCAGTGACACTGAGGTAATCCCTGATCTCCCATCCATTGGTCAAGATTTCTCTTGAACAAGGCCAGCGAGGTGCTCTGCCTCACATAGATTTTATTCCACAGCATAGGAGTCTTTGAGTGATGAATCTATCCCTCCAGCGGTTTAAGTCTGGATCTAGATTTTTGAGGTGAAGCATATTCATCAAATCTGGGTTTGACATGGCCTTGTATGTTAGGCAAAGGTCACCTCTGAGCAAGTGTGTAGCGACTGAATAGAGCTGGAGTTCTTCAGCATAGGACAGATGTTTGAGACCCTTTATCCTTTGGTGAGGAACTTTGTGGCCTCTCCAGCTGCTGCAAGTGTCGGGTCAGATACATTCGAATGGGGCATTGTACTCAATCATTGGTCTGATGAGTGATGAGTATAGGGAGACTATGACCTCCCTTGATCTAGATGAGAATCCCTTCATGATAAGGTGGGCAATGTAGAAGGTCTTCCTAACTACTTTAGCTACATGGGTGTCGAATGACAGACTACTATCAACCTGGGTCCCCAGGTCCCTGATAACTTCTTCTGTACTCAGTGGATTGCCACCTATTTGGTAGCTAGGGGTAACCTTGTTTTTATGACTATGCATTTTTTGGCATTTAACTTTAGGCCATGGCTCTGGCACCAGTTATCCGTTTCTGTGAGACCCTTCTGAAGGATATCTGTGTCAGATGTGTTTTCTACTATGGCGCCCAGTTTGCAGTTTGTACAGCAAAGGTCTCTAGTGGGTGAATAGTACAGTAGAGCATTTTGAAATACTGGCCACTTGTCTGGAGAGTACAACACGCTGTGGGCAATAATTAGTTGTGAGTATGTCAACTGGTTTTGGAGTTCCAGACACTCAGTTTTACACTGACTGTATAAGCAGTACTGCACAAGGGTCTGAAATAGAGCTACAGGAAGAAATAATATTTAATTCCTTCTTGACAATACTCTTTTGGGGGGGGAGCAGGTATTAGTGCATAAGACACACTGGTAAACAGATTAAATCTGAAAGTCCAAGATATTTTATGCTAGTTATTATTGTACTGTTTAGTATTAAAATGTATTTACAACCTGTTAAACTGTAAAGCTATACAAGAGAAGATTTAAAAAATATAATTTAAAATTGCTTTATTACAGCTATACAAGATAGAGTAAATATATGTAAAAAATTGAACAAGACTTGTCACTATTTTAATATGTTTTTGGCAAAACAATGTTGGTATAAAAAAGCATGAATGTTTCTAAATGCGGAGTATGTAGTTTAAAATAACAGGACGTATGCTTTGGTTGCAATTCCACTAGATACTTCTAAAGAGACATAAGAATTTTCCAAGATTTTGCTTGATGCTAATGTTACTACATTTGTAAGGTTAGACTAAATGTACTTTATAGTCTTTGTATCTACAAATACAAAAGAATTCAGTAGAACCATGTTTAAAAAAATGGGTCCAGGATAGCTACTACATTGAAATGCATGAGTAGTAAACAGTTTGTGTAAATACATACTGTACAGGATACATTGTAATAAATTCAAAAGTAATTTGTCAAGTTGTAATATTATGACTAGTTTTAAGTTGGAGTCTTATTATTGGTTTTTGGACCATCATTTTATCTGTACTAGTATTGGTTATCCCAGTTAAAGGAAAATTAAATATTGTAGTTATACATCTAATAGACTAATATGTACATAACAATATTTAGTATATACATCATGTTTTTTTAATCTTCAAGTATTAAATATACTGAAATAATTGCATTCAAATATTTATCTAAGCCCAGTTCAGTATTTTACCAAGGTGTTAATGGGCAGTTCAGAAACATAAACACAATATTATGGTTAAAATGCCACTGAAACTGTTTATTTTCAGCAGTGTATACATGTTTGCAGTAGCACATAGTTTTTGTCTCTTATAGATATTAGTCTATTTCTAATCTTTTGACATTAAAAAAAGTAAAGAGTTAATTCAACAGTTGAAAAAAGTTAATAAAAGAGTTCTAAATCATAAATTAAATTTTGTAATTGCAAAAGAATAAATTAATCAAGTTAACCAAAATTAAAGCAGACAGCCAATAATTGATGAAATATTTGCACAGAAGGGTCTGCAAAAGAAAAAGTTAAGTACATTCAGTTTTGGTAGTAATATTTTTATATTATTGTACTAACTGTGTAAAATTGCATTTTGACTTGTATCAAAAGAAGACTAAAGGTTTTGTTTCTTAATGTGTTTTCTATATAATGTGATCAAACATACATATCGGTATAAAGTGTTTTGAGTACATTAAAATAAAAAGAGGGAATTGTAAGATTATGCTCAACAGGGTTTTAAGGTTGAAAGTAATTCTGTTACAAATATGTAACATAAATAAGATATAAAACAAAGCTTGCTTAAATGCAGAAACAGAGTTTAGTAATATGTGATCAGCATCCATACTAAATAACTGTGACATGAAAAATAAGGAACTTGCTGAATGGTCATCTTTCTTTACAGACTTAAAAAGGATGTATGCATTCCATTGCCAGTGAGAGCAAAATCTGCTTTTTTAAAGAATGGACAACATGACATGCTTCTATCATATGACAATGTTACAATGTGTTTCCTTAAAAAACATGCTTTTCTGCACTTATCAGCATTTGGCACAAGAACAGATGTTCTTATACAAAGATACAAATAGAATACTAAAGACAAAAACAGGATGTTCACACTGTCAGAAAAGATGACCTCTTACAAATTCAGCAAAAATGTGACAAGACATTGTTAAACAAGGAAGCTTAAAAATAATATTATTAAGTCAGCATTTGTGTCAGCAACTGCAACAATCAGTATTGTTTCTACAGGATGAGCAATTCTCCAAAATAGAATACCAAGAGGAAATGTATGTGTGTGTGCATGACTAAAATTGTATATAAAGATCTGTATTAATCCAGTTATGTTAGGGGGTATTGGTAGGGACACATTTGTCCCAAGGTAAATGTTATAACATCTATGCTGATTGAGAAGTAAAGAAGAACAATAACTAAAAGCTGTAACATTAGTATGTGTGGTTTGTTATAAAAAGCTATTTGTTACTGCTCTAAGTTGAAGCTGCAAAGTATATTCTCTCATCAGTGTATATTCTGCAAGTTTCTGTATGCAACAGACTGTGAATGCAACTATAATCAGACTTTGATTTCAGCAGAATCCAACCAGCAAGACTGAGTGTCTTAAGAAGACTTCAAATCCATCACAGTAAGCAGCACCATATAAATTTTCAATGAGGAATTGTAGTTAGTAGTGGGGTGTTATAAAAGCAGGAAAAGTAAGTTTAGGAAATAAGTGAAGCATGTGGAGGAGCGATAAGGTACAAAAAAGACTGGGAAGCAAAGTGGCTGTAAGAGTTGCAGAAAGTAATCTTAGCAAAGTTAGCCAGGTGAGCAGGAAGAACACAGCCATCTTTGGTGCAAGTGCTGTTTAAGCAAAGTTTTAAAGCTATTCAAGTTTTTTACATGTTTTAACTGTGTGGGGATTTTATTCCAGAGTTCTGACACATAATGCAAGTATGTCACCTGGTTTTGGAGTTCCAGACAGTTTTAATGCAAGGCAGTGGTGTGTTTTACTTTTATACGGTTGGTTACTTGCACATGTAGCTGTTTTGTACTAGCAGGAGGCTAGTTTAGTTTTATATGTGGTGGTGATATTGTTTAAGAATACGGGAAGCATATACTAGGAGAAGGAAGGAGGTATGCTGCTGCTAAAGTAACCCTTGCTTGACCTGTCAGGTAGTGTTTGGCCCAACAGAGGTAGCAGAATCTTTGGTGATTTTCTTGATGGTGTGACGATGTGAGTTATTGACATCTGTGCATTGTGGAAGTAAGCAACTCGGCATTTAATCTTGCCTTGCTCTACTAAGTTCTTCTTTAGACATTTAGAAATTACAGTGAGATTAGCCAAGTATTGTTTTTCTGCATCTGCTTGAATCTGTCCAACCATGTTATTTTTTCTCCTGTGATTGAAACTCTGATGTTTACTGCACTTAAATATTTAATAGTCTCATGCTATTTATTTTTACATGTTGTTATACCTTTTACTGTTGCTGGTCTTTTACAGATTACTTTTAACATCTTGAGAATACTTGTGCTTATTCTAGTGACTCCTTGAACACTCCGAAAAGCCTTGCTGCTTGGGTTACACTGATTTTACTCAGTATAACTGGATACCCTTGTAACAGCCTGACAATGACTAGCTGGTGGCAGCAGCATTACCGTATTGTCTGGGCTTAAGGGGGCACAGCTAGTAAATCTGTGCTAGCCTTTCCCAGGAGTGTGTGTGCGCGCATGAAAATCAAATACCCAGATGTGGGTGTGCCAGTCACTTGAAACTGCTCTTGCGGAAATTGAGTAAAACCAGTCTTGTTTTACTGACGGTCTCTCACCGATGTCAGTGGTGAGGACTGAGGCTCCTTGACAACTGTTCCTGGGTAAAGAGGGCTGGTCACAGATGGAATGAAGTATGTGGTGATCACATTTGAGGATGTCACCCATTAGGACTCGCAGTAGTTTAGTCTGGCTTATGGTTTCTATTTTTGTGCTATTACTTGAGGTAATATGAAATGTGTGTTCTGGTCAAGGTGTTGTTTTCAAGGAAATAGCATAAGTTTATTTATTTACTGGCATTAAGTAACAAGTTAGAATTTTTTAGCCACATTTCAATTTCAATGAAAGATTTTTGAGTGAATTATTGTAAGTTTGTCATGGATGGGGAAGAGCAGATAAGATTTGAATAGTCTGCATACTGTATGAGAGTGGCAAATGTTGTAGCACTATAAAGTTTATTTATGAAAATATTAAATACAAGGCAGCCAAGTATTGACTACTGGGGAACACCAACAGAGACTGGTTGAAATGCTTAAAGTTTTTTTTTTTGCCATTTAGTTGCCTGCTGATGACTGCATAAATAACTGTGAAACCAGGAGAGGGAGGCGTAAGTGAGACCTAGTGTTGCAAGTTCAGAGAGGAGCTTTTGATGGGATACTTGTGTCAAATGTTTTGGAAAGGTCATGGAAAGTGAAGAAACAAGGCTGCTCTAATTTCTGTATTGGATTACTATGTTGGTGAAATTCAGTAGGGTAGTAGTGGTACTGTTGGTTGGGCCTGAAACCATGCTACATGTTGGAGAGGAGGTTGTGTTTGGTTATATGTTTCATAAGCTGACAGTGAATACATTTCTTAAGGATTTCAGAGAAAGGTGATAGGACAGCAACAGGTGCATAAGTTTGTTAACTCTGCTGAAGTGCCTCCTTTGTGAAGGGGTACAATAATGATTTTTTTCCAGAAGGACGGTCAGTTATTAACCGTTTGATTAGAATGGAAACGGAAGGGTACTGGCAGCTGAGGTTGTTGCTTCTAAATTGGCTAGTGACTTTTTATGGCTGATGTTGGGACAGGCTGAAAACTAAAAGAAACTGTGTTGCTTTCGAGAGAAGGAAGGAAGTTGAAGGGATGAAGTGATGTTGTCAATGATTAGTGACAGAACTGACTGGATATGTTGAACTAAGTGACAATGGACTCTCTGCTGTTTGAAGGAGGACAGGGTGTAGTGGTATGGTCGGGATGTAATAGTTTAGAGAGGACCAAAAAAGCTTGGGTTTGTTTTGGTGCTTTTTTGAGATTACTGTAGTATGATTTCTTGTCAGATTTAACAAGAATCTTGCTACAGTTTCTGAGATATCTAAAATTTTGGTAGGCATGTTGTGTTTTATTCTTATACCATTCTTTCCATGCTTTATGTCTTAGCAGGATGAGCTGTTAGGTCTCTTTTGTCAGCCACGGTGCCGAGTTAGATTTTACCACTCTTGTCCTAAGTGGTGCTAAATCATTTAGTATTTTTAGGAAGATGCAACTGAAGTGAGTAACTGCTTCATCTAGGGCACTACCTTTAATACACTCCAGTTGCAGTGGGACAGGGCTGTAATAAATCTGCATTTGTCAAATTTGGTTAAATTGCATACTTGTTTATAGATTATTTGTTTGGGTGAACCATGTTGTCTGATTACATAGGCTGGGAGGTGGTTACACAGTATCTGGTAAGCAACCAGAGGATTTTATATTATGGGGTTTGTTTGTCAATACCCAGTCCAGTGTGGACTGCATTATGTTAGCACTTCTGTTGTTTCTGTTGATGGAGCTTATTAGTTGGGTGAAGCCAAATAGGTGAATAGAGTCCTTGGGGTTGCTGCTGTTTACGGACTGACAGTCTATACTTAAGTCACTTGAGATGAAGGTTTCCTGGGGGATGTTTGCAGACATCCAATGTAGGATATTTTCGGCTACTGTAATGTTGTTGCCTGTGGGATGTATACTGATGAGATGCATATAGATTTTGTTTGGTCAATTTTGAAGTATGCAACCATAAGTTCAACATTATTACATTTTGGAATATTTAGATGGACTGGAGTTATTTTTATGTTGTTTTTATAAATAACAGCAATGCCGCCTGATCTTTTTAAGATTTCTGTCCACTCTGAGTATGTTAAAACCATGGGAATAATTTTATTGCCAGTTATTTCTTGTTTTAGCTAGGCTTCAGTGGTGATTAGAATATCTGGGAAGTAAAAATCTAAAGATTTTCGGATATCATGAATTTGGCTGCAAATGCTTCTGAGGTTAATGTTGAAAAGAATGAGGTTAGATTCATTACCTGAAGGGGAAATGGTGGTCGGGAGAACTGGAAAATAATGGGTTGGCTACAATGGGTAGTTGATATGTGGGTCTGGTGTTAGGGTGAATACCTCCACTA